>NW_026921589.1:0-18615 GCF_032062105.1 Saccostrea cuccullata | reverse complement strand
GATAACTGTTTATACCTAAGTCTTCTATGATATTTTATCTACACAACCATAGCTGGCATGCTTGTCTTTATTTTCTTTTATCTCCATAATCAGCGTCAAAACTCTGCTCGCCGAGTGGAAAGTGAAACTCAACTCAATTTAGAAAAACAACATTGTGACCAAAAAAAAAAAAACATCGATTTATTCGACCAATGAGAGTTGCAGATACATAGAATTTGTCTTTATGGACCCGTTGTTACCGCACCCGTAAAGTGAACGTTAACGGAGACGTTAGTGAATACCACGTTAAATTTTTACGGTAACAACCGTCAGAGTGTCCGTAATCTAAAGGACCTGTTATCTATCGGATGCTTTGTGAATAAGGTCCCAAATCCCAGGATTCAGCTTTTAACATCATATTATTTTATAATATTAACATGATATATGCAGCCATGGCCCATTCTGCCAACGAGCAAGTAAATTCATATTCACCCATTCTCAATATAAGGGCTCAAATAATGTCGCCTCATTTTCATTTAAAAGAAATACCACTGATGTAATTTCTAAATCAACATTATAAATAGTCATATAACAATGAATAAGAATTCATATAATCATCGATCTGAAAGGGTATTTAAGGAGTTCCAAATTCAAATATAGTAGCCTATTTGAAATGTACGTTACTGTCGCCGAGGCAAATATTATTCTGAATCCCCTCTGTGTAATATATAGTTTTGATTCTTAAGTAAAAATTTTCTGATAAGTTAAACCTTGTATCATATATATTTCTTTTCATAACAATAAATACATTTTCTTTGTGATAATAAATAAATTTTATTGTGCAATGCCCCTGTCGCTTAATTCTATTTCAACCACATTACAAGCAAACACAAAGATTATACACCTGATAGTTTTGTTCTCCTTTATTTATTGATGGGCTAAATTTGAAATTTCAATAGATTAATCACTCCTAATTAGATAATGTAACATGAAATTGAACAATTTGAGCAATTTTTATAAATATGTTTACGGAATGAAAGACATTTTCAATCGTAGAGATAAGAAAGAAATGTACGTTACCTATATTCTTCCATTAAGAATATATATTAGGTAGAAAATATGAGACGACTCTGAATAAGCAACCCCTTGTATCCTGTAAACTGGCAAAGACGTTTTGCTTAACACAATTAAAAATTATTTTTTACATGAAAAGTGATCATTTGAAATGTACGTGACTGAAATGTACGTTACCATGAAATTCGAATTAAGTGAATCTCGCACGAATTTTCATGTATTCTCATACTTTCACACACTCGAATGTGTACACAAAGGAAAGTTTCAAAGGTTGGAGGTCGGCTAAATCCCAAAATTAATGAAAAGAAACGTTTCTGCTGAGGAAAAAAAAATATATTAAGGTCAATTATATGTAATATAATTTTGATACCTGGTATATATTTCTGAATACGAAACCTGTATGATGCATTTCTTATGATATGTAAGTTCAAATAGTATCAATATATTGCGTGTCTAACGTACGCTTGTGGAAGAGAATTGATTTTTATATATGAAATGTACGTTACGTATGGTAACGTACATTTTGCGTATTTCTAACTGACATTTTTTTTTAATTTAGTCAATGAATTGCGTTTACACGAGCCAAACAAAATTATCGTTACAATCCATTTGACAACTGGCCACATAAATCCATCTAAATGCACCCCCAATCATCGTAAATGTTTTAGACTGTTACCATATGAAAGAAAATTTATTGCTAAGTGTCTTAAAGTCATCTTTGGCAACCTTTTTGCAGTTTGTTTTCATTTTTATTATGCGACTTTCCGTATTTTGTTGATAATTTAAAACAAGGTATGCATAGGCTTATAACTGGTAAAAAAATAAACAAAAAATAGAAAAAAAAGAAACAAAAAGGCCTAAACCCAGAACACAAGACGGTCACGTACATTTCAAATACTGAAAGGCACACAATACTCAGTTTTGTTTGAATCATTGCATTTTGGGTTATATTTTCCAGATCTGCTGAAAAGCACGGTATGTTTGTGTTTTGAATGACGATGTTGCAACATACTGAATGAAATTGTTAACAAACTGTCGATGGATATATTCGGAATAGATTTATGTTCAGTTTCAATGGCCAAACACGAGCATTTGTTAGATCATAGCAAAATGCGTCTGATTCTTAAATTTTTTTTGTCCGTACCCTTGCACACAGGTAGAATTAACTAGGCTACGACCGGTGTCAATTTCAGCGAAACAGCACAAAAGAATGGTAATGAACTGAGGTGGATGGGACTCTCCAATAATATGTGAAATGAACGTTACCGAAGTGACGTGACATTCATGTAGTTGATGACAAATAACTTCGTTTGTTACATTATGATTTCTTATATTACTGCCTTAAAACGCTTCATTGAAATGATTTTTATGTCAATAATTGCTTTTTTCAAAATTTTCTTATTACTAATTTACATATTATTACAAGCTTGAAATGTACGTTACCTACTCATATTCTGAGGCAATCGTGTCTTTATAGTGGTGTTTGCGACATATAACACAATGTGATTACATAGAGAATCGTTTTTTTTAATAAACTGAAACAAAACGATGAATTTTTAGATGAATTTTAAGCTTTTTATTAAACAGAAATATATCTTGAAATGTACGTTACATTTACGTAGTTTTCTAAATCGGCATGGATATATGTTAAAAAAGACAGTAACTACAAAATAGAATTTTACTACATGTACATGTTAGGTTCCAGTATCTATAGAAAATGACAAGATTCCAAACTGATCGCTCTTTACAAAACAGAGAGAAGAATTTAAAACATATATTTAAAAAATGTTTTTATACATTTGGATCAAAAAGTAACCATTGTTTTTTGAAAGGAAAAATCAAACGCACGTTCGTATGCCGAGAAAATTTGTTGCTGACAGAGTTGGTAAAATGTGCTGGTGTTAAGATGAGCTATTCCAATTGTGATTTTAATGACTACATTTTTTTTACATATTTTTTTGGACATTGAAGAAAGAGTAACGTACATTTCAAGCTACATTTCTGAATAAAATCACCCTCTGCTTTATCGTCTTGTCATTATTCCATGTATTATAATTTGATGAAAAAAAATCTGGAAACAAAATCTTCAGATACTTTCTTTCAATGGTAATTGATAGAAAAATTGTTTTCTTGAACTTCATTTTTATCAAAAAATCAGAGAGGCATTTGTGCCCTTATATTGAGAATGGGTGTGGAACAACCTCTTAAAGTTTTTTTTTGCGGTTAGGTTACGCGACAACCTGATATCAAACATGTCAATCTTTCTTGTTTTATAATATTGTTGAGTTCTACGAACAGGTTTTGTCATTTTCCCTTTGAAATACATATCAATTTAGCAAGACATCAATACTAGTACAACTGTATTACTTTCTCAAATGTTGCTTTATTCCCGATATGATTTAGATCCTTAAACACTATCTACGCAGTGTAACATTCAGATTTAAAAATACAAAGTCAATAGAGGCAATATCACAGATAACGGTGTGTCAAAATGATTTTAACTACAAAAATGACAATCCTTCCGTCCCTGAAAACCTGCTACAATTTAAACACGTTGGCTCTAGATACGTGAAGATCTTTCATTATTTTAGTCTTTTTTCCTGTTTGTGCGCATGATTCAAAAATCGAATGAAAGAAATGAACTGGAGAATCCACCTTCTAAAGCAAAAGCCTATTGATAAAAGAAATAAAGATGTTAAAGCCATTTGTTCGATAAAATGTACGTAACACGTTATTTCAAACGATGAAAGTAAATATACATGAATGATTTTAAAAATCAGATAAAGAAATATATTCCGGTATTTGGATTTGATTAACATGATTAAAAGAATTATTGTTGACTTCATGTTAAAATTCGTATGAGTATGCTTTTAAATAATTATTACTAAAGAAAAATATTATAGACATACATATACATAGTGTACTTACAAAATGTTACATTCCTTTGTATAATTTTCACGGGCGAAGAATCTGATTCAATCAAGGCTAAAAATGACTATTAAGTTGATTATGATCAACAGATAAAAACAAATTTAAGAATGCCAACATCATCAAAGGTCTTTTGAATCATAAAGGAAATGCAGCCAACATCTATCCAACTAAAGTATTCAAAGGAACACATATACAGCCTGCTTTGTTGCATCATAAAAAATGTACTAAATCTTAAAGTGTTCAACTATAAATTTAATACTTGCAATATAGTTTACGCATTCGCTTGCAAAGAAGGAAAGCATTCAAGAATCTGACAATCAGAGACAATATGATTCCCTAGCCTCAAATTAATGCTTGGGAATTTCGTTTTGCGATATGTTGCTATATTACATTACATTATACAGAGGATCGATATACTTTCTGTGAAAGAGCCTTCCACAGCTGATGAGATGTCAGGTCAAAGGTATCTAAATCACTATCTGAAATAATTCTTTTTAAAATCAATGTTGAAATTCTTTTACAAAAGAAGATGTGTTTGTGAAACACTATGCCCGAAATGGTAACATAATTCTTGAGAGGGGCGTAGACTGAATTAAGTGGTATACGCTTACCCTTGACGAAGCAATACTGTAGATTCCTTATTTTTCGCGAGTACTTATTATCGCGAATGGGCTGTTTAACGCCAGATCGCGAAATAATAATTCGCGAATGGACAGTTGATCTAGAGATTTTATATAGATTCCAGCACCAAAAAAATAAAGGCGAGTAATTTTATTTCGCGATTGGTGCTTCTCGCGAAATTACGCGATAATTAATTCCACGCGTATATGTAGGAATTTACAGTAGTTATGGGCCTGGTTTAAGACAACAACAGACAGACAAACACACAGACAGGACAAGATCAATATACTCCCTTTCCAGGTTGCATTTGTGTTGCAGAATGGCAAAAATAAATGTACCTTTCTTCTTTAATCAAATATTGATTTTTAACAGCTGAATTAAGTCTTGTTGTTTGAGGACCATTAATTTATAGCATAGTGAGTAGATATGATCTCTGTAAGTTATGACCAAAGGACGATAACATCTACAGCTTACAGCTAATGAGACTCCAGGTATATAACGCCTGAAAATTCGCTGGTTGTTCGAGTGAGGTCAGGAGAATTACCCTCGACTTCTTAATATACATGTTTTTCATCCTTTTCAGAGAATTTTTCTTTATTTCCTTTTACATAGAATAGTGTCAGTATATTTGTGTCTCCCGGACTATGGTAAATCAATTCACTTTCCGTCATTTGAGATATGTTTCGTGTTTTATTTATTATTCAGCTGGTTTAATGTTTATTTTTTCCTATACTAAATTTTGCAAAGCATAATATTGCTTATTCTTATAATTACGGTCGTTAGGGTATCTCTGCTTCACGAATTTTAAGTTAAAATGACGGCACAAGGACAAAACAGAGGGTCAAGGTCAGAGAATCTTGACACAATTGAATAGCTCTATCAATTTCATTATTTAACTACATCTGATAATTATTGTGTTTAAATGCATGCCAATAAAACCAGGAATTAGTCCACGGTTATCTACTTTTGGGTCATTTTTAATAACATGAAAACATTGATGAGGTTTCTCAAATTTTTTTGTTTAATGACACTTAAACAAGAGGCCCATGGGCCACACACTCACCTGAGTTACTCTTTCTACTGTTTTTCAAAAGATTTCAAAAATATTTTCATATTCCCCTGAAATATTGTGACCCAAAACTGTTAACCAACTTTTATTCGCGTGTGAGAAATTTTCGCGAGTGTCTTGTCATCGCGAATATTTCTCGCCGCGAACCAATCCTTAAAGTCTCTGTGTTTATAAACAGCAAATCAAAACAGGCAAAATCGCGAAAATAAATCCCCGCGAACTAGTTTTATCCTAGTAAATCGCGAAATAAACTCGTCGCGAATAAAAGTTTGTTTACAATATTATCGCCCCATCCAAACTATAAGTCTGATGACACCCTATAGGTGCGTTAATATTAAAAGGACCTTCCCTTCCATTTACAAGATGATACTTCCTTTCCTATAATTTAATACATATGCTGACCTACATAATGTAAAATCGGATCCCATACTAGCCTATTTCAAGAAATTCTCCCCATAAGTGCGCAAAAAATATTGTGCCGCAAATTCCACCTTTTTTGCATTACGGGATCTGTAGCGTTATGGTCAAAGACAAATATATAAAACCATAACGCTACAGATCTGCAACTAATCTGCTTTATCATACATGTACTTTTTATGTCAGTAAAAATACGAAAATATTACAAATTTTAAATCTTTATTTAACAGCTTCCCTATGAACATTCTATTCACAGTACAGGCTTGCAAAATGTAGGAACGCAATTTGTAATAACACGATTTTTTTTTATTATTACACTTCGCATTGTTACACTTTTCGTTGGGATTAAGCAAAAGGCAAGAATGCAAAATATAATAATGTACTTTTTTGTCAGCCTGGTTGAGAATAATGTTCAATTGAGGAGTGGGCGAAGAAAAGAAATGAAAAGAAAATAAAACAAAAGAAAAAAATACACATATGCTGAATTAAAAAATAAATCAGATTTTATAATCTTTTGATTTAATTAGCTACAATTATTTTAAATCAGTTTAATATTCAAATCATATAGGTGTTGCAAATTAGAAACGTGCTCGCAGGGACTAGGGTTGTTGTAGTTAGGGGGTATTTTGTTGTTCACTGCCCTTTTTATGTAGAAATGCAATTAATCTAAAAAAAATAATTAGTACTGACAGGAGTAAATATATATAGCGGTAAGAGGGTTTATTGACAATAATGATTCTATACTGTTTTGGAAACTCTCTCTCTCTCTCTCTTTAATAAATGGACTGTTTCTGCAGTCCCTCCTCGCTAGACACACACACATACACTTCTTATTTGCTAACCAATTTGCTCACGCCAACCATGCATATCAAGAGCTTTTAATTAACCTATGGTCAATTTTTGGTCAAATTATTACTAGTTATATATATTATGACTGATTTATAAAAGGCATGTCAATCAAACTTAAATTAATGTTTAATAAAATGTATCAAATAAAGTTGTCAGAAATAGAGTGAGAGTTAGATATAAAAAAAAAAAAAAGTTTTATACTTGTATTTAGTTGTTACTGAAAAAAGGTAACGTTGGCCTCATTGTCATAGCTGTAAATATTTTGTAAAGTGAGTTTTCCAATGGTTATATATTCAAATCAATTTTATGATGTTTTGAGTTTAACAAAACCCAACAAATTAATTATATTTTGTTTTATTACATATTGATTTTTTACATTTTGCGTTGTCTTCAAAGCACACATTAATTAACGCAAAATCGAACAACGAAGTAATACTTTATTACATTTTTGAATTAATCTCGATGCAAAATGTAATAATGCAAAATGTAATAATAAAAAAAATTCTAACATTTTGCATTATTACATTTTGCGTCGAGATCAACGCAACATGTAATAATCCCAATTTAGTTACATTTTGCGTTGTTATTGCATTTCGAAATAAATTGTAACACAGGCTTTCTATATGGTTGCATGATGTTGAGACGTTTTACTATCCATTTGAATGGCCTGATTATTATTTGAGAGAACAATGACAAGTTTTTACTTTTATATTTCATATAAATAAATGACAACAGCTATAAAAGTATACAGAATTGTAACTATAAAGGCACAGGTTTTTTTTTAATTACTGTGGATATGAATAACTTTAAGTAAAACTTAGTTGTCGAAATCACTCAATTTGACGTTAGAAAAATAAAAAGGCATGTCTGCTTAGTAAGAAAAAGACTGTACATGTTCATGGAAAATTCCAAGATTCATCATGATCAGCCATACATCTTTTAGAGTTCCAGTACAAACAAAAATACCACTTGTATCATTGTAAATATTTTTAGATTTTTTGCACTTGTCACGAGGTGGAAGATGTACATAAGTTATCTGAATTCCATAAGCATCGTCCCTTGGTGTCTTTTGCCAATAGTCCGAAAATGTGTACAGATTTAGATATCAATTGAGTTTACAAAAAAGAAGAAAGAAAATTGTAGCACTGTGACAACACCTTAAACATATATGTGTGTGTGTGTATGTATATATATACATTTTTTTTCTCTTTCACTTAATATTGTATCCTTATACGAACATATTTTTGACCTGGTTATGATATAAAATGATAAGTTACTGAAGGGATCTATTTACATATTTTTCTAAAAGTTCTAAGATTTTTGAGACACTATAATAGAAGTTTTTTTTAAATTTTGATACAAGAAAATGATACATATAAGCCAATCTTTACAGATGTCTTCTGGAATGTTGGTGGTTTAATATCAAAACATTCTGTCAAAACGAATGACCCAAGCTTTATTAAGGAAATATCCAAATATGATTTTGTTTTCTTAGCAGAAACACACCTTGATCCCAATTACAAGATTACCAATCTGAGCTCATTTTACTGTTATTTTAGTCATAGAAAAATTACAAAACAAAATAATAGGTACTTTGGAGGATTGGGAATTCTTGTTTAGCAACATCTACGACCCTACGTAAAGATTTTGCAAAATACAAGCCCTGCCTTTCAATTGATAAAACTGAAGAAAACTTATTTTGGTTTTGATCAGGATTTATTTATATGTGTTGTGTACAATCCATCCAGTGGATCAACTTATACCCAAGGACTTGAAATTGACTTTCTGAACAACATTAACAAAGATATTGGAGATCTCAAAGAGAAAGGAGATATCTTATTGTGTGGAGAATTTAATGGTAGAACTTCAACTGAGTCAGATTTCATTTGTGATGATGACCATCAATTTATCCCTGTAGATCTTAACTACAACACTGATAAAATCATATTACAAAGGAAGAGTAAAGATCAAAAGATTGATGGTCGAGGTCAGATCTATTAGATTTTTGTATTGGGAATCAGTTTCGAATATTGAATGGCAGAGTCCTTGGAGATATGTCTGGTCAGTTCACATGTCATACTCCTAATGGTTCAAGTATTGTTGATTACGTCATTGTATCTGAAGACTTTTTTGAAAACATTCTGTATTTCAAAGTAGCAGATTTTATTCCAACATTCTCTGATACACACTGTAAACTTGAATGGTCCTTATCTGCTAAATTCAAATTAATACCTGAGAAAACTAAAAACAAATTTTTAAATACAAAACCATTATCCTCCAATTATATATGGGATGATAACTCGGAACATAACTTTTTAATTGCTCTCTCATCCAAAGATACTCAAAATAGGTTATCGGACTTTCATAAGAAATATGAAAGCATTGAGATTGCACGAGAAACTGTTGATGATGCATCATCTAATTATTTTATGATATTATAATTCAAGCAACTAACAACTCTCTACTTAAAAAAATAAGTCCCCAAAAATTATGATTTTTAACAGAGCTGGAAAAAAATATCGGAAAAGTTTTCTTTTCAAAATAAGTTGATTGAATGTGTTCAACAATACAAATATCTTGGTATTTATTTTTGTAACTTAGGTTCTTTTACCTTTGCTCAAAATGAATTATATAAGAAGGCCTTGAAAGCATGTTCAAAATTACAGAGAGAAATTATGTCCAATTGTCATATTGTCAATATTAACATTCATTTATTTGATCATACCATTTCTCCTATTCTTCTATATGGTTGTGAAATTTGGGGGGCTTTCAAACCCTTTGCTTCTAAATTTCAAAACAAAGATATCACAATGGACAAAATATTTAACAAATTAAAATGTGAAACAATGCACATAAAATATTGCAAGGCTATTCTTGGAGTGCATAGAAAGTCAACAAACTTTGCAGTTCTGTCTGAGCTAGGCAGATTTCCACTGTATCATTCAGTTATTAAAGCTATGCAAAGTTCCTGGTTTCGACTAGAAACATTACATCAATCTTTTGTCCTACTCAAAGAAGCATACTCCGTCTCAAAAAGCCTCTTTTTAGAAAATAAACCATCATGGTTTACATGCATTGAGACAATTTTCGGTCATTTAACTGCTTTCAAAAATATTGACTTATCAAAATATATAGTACTTGTTCATTTAAAAAGAAGTCATCATGTATTATAAGACAGTATTTTATAAACCAATGGTATAAAGAAAATAGGCAGCAAGATGGTAAACGAAGGACTTATTCCATCTTCAAAACCAATTTTGGAAGAGAACACGATCTCCACATTGTCAATAACTATCAGTGGCGGATTTAAGGGGGGGCGCACCCGGCGCGCGCACCCCCCCTAAAATTGTCAAAATTAACGTAAATCACAGTTTCGTCTAGAAAATGTAAATATGTATACTTCGTAGACCTCATTTTTACCCTACAAAATCTCTAGAATCCAGGAGCTTCCGGGGGCTTCGCCCCCTGGGCCCCCACCAGGGCTTTGCCCTGGACCCACTGCCCCCTTGCCTACTGTTAGCGCCCCCTCTAACTTCAGTTCCTGGATCCGCGCCTGACTATGATCAGAGGAAAAATATAACTAAACTTCTCATTTCTGCACATTAAATATTGAAAGGGGAAGATATTCAGGACTTCCCCCCTGAATCAAGAAAGTGTTCTCAATGTAATATACAGGAAGTTGAAGATGAATATTGAATAACATTTTTTACTCATTTGTCAAAAAAAAACAGCAATGAAAGGTTGCAATTAATGGAAAAAATATCAAAAATCAACCCAAACCTCTCTTCCTTGACACCTGATGAAAACCTTATATGGATATTGAATAATGAAAATAAAGAAATTTATTGGAAACTACTTACCAAGTATTGCCTACTTGGAAAATTTATTTCTGAAAATGGTAAAAGAACCAATGTACATTTATAAATACATAGATTCTGTCATCATGTTTATGCATGCTAAGCCATTTAAATTTATACATGTATAGCATCACATTTGTATTGTTTTATGATCATTGACATTCTTCTGGACACTTGTATTATGTATGATCATTGACACTAATAATAATATTATTATGTAACTTGGTCATTTGTATAACTGTCTAAAAAAACAAACTATATTGTTAAAAAAAAAAGAATGTTTAAATTGTACATTTATATATGTTGAAATGCCCCTCGGGGCCCTTGATTGGTAAATAAAATATCTTGTATCTTGTATCACTGGCGGTTTTAGTGAGTTACCACCCCCTCCCCTCCTCTTTTGTCCAAATTATGCATAAGATTATTTATTGTGTGGCTGTGGGCCTCTACCCCGACCTCAAACTGCCCCCAATATTATTTTTCTAGATTCCTGGATCCGACACTACACACTGACTTTGTAAACATAAAAAAAAATTGGATATTATCTAAGAACTGGAAAAATTATATGTATGAAGGTGCGAGAAGAAACAAGAGATGTATAATGTGTCTGTGAATAAACCTTGTGTACGAGTTAAATTTCAATTTGAGTTGAGTTCAATATTAAATCAATTTCTGTTGAATGCTAAGTACGAATCAGTTTATGTACGACTTGTCAATTTCAAGCGCATGTGTTTGGATACACACACAGGGACTAAAAATTTCATCGCCATCACAGTCCAGTTTTCTTTGTTTAACTTTAGACCAGCAAGTGCCAAACACGTGTAAATTTATACTAAATAAGTTTTTCGAAGGTAAGGATTGTCTAGTTTTTTTTGGATGACAAAATGTTTTTTTTTTATAACAATATCGTCGTGATAGTGTATCCTAACTTCGTCCCTACCCTTACTCCCTCAGCGTTTTCAATAAGATTTTCAATAAGAAGGAAAAATAGATGGAATAGCAGGAAACCAGTCTTGGCGAGGGGTCTTGGGGCCGCCTTAGGCGAAAAAAGCCTTAAAAAAAACTTCAAATTTTTTTGTGCATCTGCCTGTAATTAAACTTGTGTATATTTATACATGTTAGTGTTTATTTACATCAGAGCGGGGGTATAGATGGTTTTCCTTTGACATATTTTGCGGCATTGCCTCGGAGTTGTTCCCTTTATCCGCCATCTTGTAGGGCAAGGCAGTGAATTTTCCTCTTTGAGCAACCAATATTTTAAACATGCATGCCAGAAATATATGGGGGGGGGGAAGTATTTACAATCTCAAGATTATGAATTAAAAGGGGCTTTAACAAACATATTTTCACGTCCAGTTCCAGAATAATATTTTCTTGATGCTGTAACGGGAGAGGAGAAAATGCAGCGGACCAGACCAGGATTCGAACCCTGGCCCCCTGAAACTCTGGTCAGGTGCTCTACCAACTGAGCTATTTGGCCACTGGCGATCAAACCCAGCTGACTGCCACATTCCTCCCTCCTTAAAGGTCTTTGGCCCTCCAAATACCCCAAACCAGGCTCATGCCTGGCAGGCATCTCACCTGTCAGTTCCAGGGCATGGCACGGCACCAAATGTAATGGGAGAGGACAAAATGCAGCGGACAAGACCAAGATTCAAACCTGGGCTCCCTGAAACTCTGGTCAGGTGCTCTACCAGCTGAGCTATCTGACCAGTGGCTATCAAACCCAGCTGACTGCCACAAACTTTTACTGACACTGATTTTTTTTTTAATTCTGCATGAAATGTGTAAGCTACTGATTTTTTTTTGTTACATTTAGCATGAAAAATGCTAAACCACAATATTTTCTCTACTTTTAAGTAAAACCACAACCTTTTCCTTCCTGTTTGCTGAGTAAAGATACTAATGCAATTATCAGGTCCAGCACAATATCCCGAAAAAGGTATATAGCTTGATAAAGCTATATAGCTTTATCAAGGTATTTAAAATACCTTGATCAAGGTATTTTATGTAATGAAAATTCAAAAAAATTCTTTATAAATTAATTACGGAAAGTCGAGTTCTGAGTTGTTGTCAATAAATTCACCCATGCATGTAAAGTACTCAAACACAAACAAATCGGTATAAAAACGTGTCGTGTGAGGAGACGTTATTTTATGCTTTCTTTTTGATACCAGAGTGTTTTTCATGCACGAGTAGACACACTGACAAAAACTCAGAACTCGACTTTCGGTATTTAATTTTAAAAGAATTTTTTTGAATTTTCATTACATAAAATACCTTGATCAAGGTATTTTAAATACCTTGATAAAGCTATATAGCTTTATCAAGCTATATACCTTTATCGGGGTATTGTGCTGGACCTGATTATAGTTAGGCCTAATTAAGTTACAAAAAAAAAAAATTAAGAACATCACAAAATTGTCGAATTGCTCTGTATTCCAAAGTTCAGCTAAATTTTTTACATTAATTATGCTCTAGATACACGTTATCTTACTTTCATATTCTTATACAATGCAAAATGTAAACCTTTAAGAAACTTGGCGAAAACATAGGATCTATCATCTGATCTGAGACTGACCTTTTCTCATAAATCTTGCAATATTTTGTGAGGTGTTTTGGTTTGCATCCAGCCCATCCGATGAGAATTATCACCGGTTCCTTTGATTCTCCTTCGATGACATAATCATCCAGTATCTCATCACTGTCATCTATCCCTGCACTTGGCGATGGAAAAGTTATGTCGTATTCTATGTCGTCGTCCTCCATGTTTTCGTCCGCTGAATAATTTATCAATTCATAACGTCTCTTGTGATTGGATAAAATATTTGCCTCTAACCAATGAAAGATTGCGTTCTATCACGTACAGTGTAATGGCGATTAGCAACATGTAAACAACGATTTTCGTTTGGAACAGACAATTTTTTTTATCCTTTAATATCTTTATTCTTGGATTATACATTTTTAAAAACATTTGTGGAGAAAGATGGGGTCGGCAAAGCAACAGTCGGCAATTTCAAAAATCATGGGACTTCTGCAGGAATGGGATAAAGGCAGTAAAGTTGTGAGACAGAAAATTCTTCAGGATTTTATTGCACAAAATCAACACAAAACAGGACCAGAACTTGAACAGGAATTTGCACAGGCCGCCAGTTTATTTCTGACACGACTCACAGCTTGGCTTAGATTGACGTATCCTCATGGAAAAAATATGATACATAATCTTAAATTTTTCAATGAGGTTTTCTCTCTCTCCATCTCTCTCTTGACTAATTTAGATAATAGATTTTTTCTTAGATGTACCTCACAGAAAAACATTTGAATCATATCTTATGGTTAACATATATTAACATGTGTTATATGATTTATCAAAATATGTGCTCACACCTTGCAAAACTAGTGCATATTCTTATCGATACAACAAATGTGTAACTTTATTATTTTACCTGTCTGTCTGATTACAAATAAGAGAAAAATCTAGGAAACCTTTTTGTCACTGAATGCATTTTGTGTAAAATAGAGAGATTTTAAGATGTGATTAAGATTTAACAAAAAAAATTATTTTGTATATCTCAGTCTCTCTTTTTCCTTTGTCCTCGCTGTCTTTAGATAAACCTTTTAGGTTCATGTCAAACTAATTTAAAGTGGATATTGACACAAACATTTTCATATATAAATTATTGCAATCTTAACCCCAAATACAGATATATGATTGGAACTTGTTTAAATGAACAGCTCAGAGCAATTTCAATATTTTTATCTGCATCAAGTGGGTAAGTGAATTGTATTTACAGAGTTTTGAGAACAAAAATATATTTCTGTGAGCTTTATCATCTTTCATAAATGATAATCTTTTTCTCTTTTAATCTAGACACAAATACATGGCAGAATTTCTTGAAGTTGGAGGAGTCCTGACACTTTTAGAGATTATTGGATTAAAACAAGCGAAGGAGGCAGACAAACTTCAGGCACTGAACTGTTTAATCTGCATCGCTAATGCTGGGAGAAAATATAAAGAACTTGTGTGTGAGAGTTATGGTAAGATTATATGGAAGAACTGTCAATAAACTGTCATGAATGTGGTCAGTAAATGCTTAATATTTTTTCATATTAACTTTTTTTTAAACACATATCATTTTTTAGATAAGTTTTTTCATTCTTAATATTTATTTTAGACACATTATACATCTTTAAAAATTAAAACCTGCATGAATTTAATATTTTTGTAGGAATAAGAGCAGTTGCTGAATGCTTAGCGAAATCGAAATCTGAGGAGACACAGGATGCCTGCAGAAATATCTTACTTATGCTGGCACAAGGAAACCCCAAGTTTGAAGTTCAAGTTTATAAAGGACTTATTGCTCTCTTGCCCTGTAGCTCACCTAAAGCACAACAGATGGCAGCACAATCCCTTAGAGTCATTCAGGTAGACTTGTGAATTAAAGATATTCAAGTACATGTATAAGGAACAAAGAAAGTTACACACCTAGTTTAGCATAACATGTTTGTATAAAATCCTTCTATGGACCAAAAAAAATTACTTTCCGTAAATGAATAACTCATATATTTACAGCCAGTGGTGAAGAATGCAAACCCAAATATTGTAGAGCCACTATTGAACCTCCTTAAAACACTGCATCTTGAAGTCCAGTTTGAAGGTAAGGTTTGTTTAAGAGATCTGGATTTAAATTTTTGAAAAATTCATGAGGACATGAACTACAATGCTTCACACCTGCATATTTCATGAAGCACATTAGGGTTTCATGATGAATTTGCAGGAGTGAA
Source organism: Saccostrea cuccullata (assembly GCF_032062105.1). NCBI lineage: Eukaryota > Metazoa > Mollusca > Bivalvia > Ostreida > Ostreidae > Saccostrea > Saccostrea cuccullata. Next base: position 3,033 of record NW_026921589.1, on the reverse strand, counting down.
GCATTGTAGTTCATGTACCTCATGAACGGTGATTCTTTTTCAGCTATTGAATTGATTAAGGAGCTGATGGAATATGAAGTATCGGACACAATCCTACAGAAACTGGTTTCTCTTCTGAGGCCATCAAAGGAGGAAACGGTGAAAAGACCAGAAATTCTCGAAGGTAATTCTCTAACACTCCTTCTACTTACATACATTCCCAAGAATACGCTTTTAAATGATTATGTTTATAAGTGTGCAATCTAAGTTTATTCATTGGATGAATTTGTGGGTGATTCATAAGAGACAAGGTAGTGACACCTAAATAAATCAAGAATTAACACTGAAAGTAGGGTAACTAATGGAATTAAGGAAATTATATTATCCTTTTCCTTATTTTTATAGATCCTGATGTACCTAAAATAAATGCACCTTTACCCGTCTTCGTACAACAGGCTGCAGCTGCCAAAACCATAGGGTATGTAAATATTTCAGAACTAAATTTAATTGGTTCATCTCATTCCTTTTTTTTTTTATTTCTGGGGTTTTAAATGTAAAGATGATCATTTTGTCTTCAATTTTTCAGAATTCTATCTCGAGAGTCAAATGAAATTGCAGAAAAACTTATTCAGGTGAGTAACAAAGTTGTAATCTGCAATTAGATGAAAGAGATCATTGTATTGTCTTTATCTCCTTTAATTGAAAAGGAGGAAGTGCACAAATATTCTCCGTCATTATAATTTTTACACAACCTATTACAGCTAAGAGTAACCCACAACCTTCTGTATTCCATGGGGAACATGGACTATGCTGACAGCCAAAGACAATCCAGTATTTCATTAGAGGTAGATATACTTAATAGGTCTGCAAGAAATTTTTACACAGTGAGTGATATGTATGTAATTTTAAAATTACGGACTAATTTCCATACTTTTTTTTTACAGTACCTTTGTAGAACATTTCCTATCGTTGATGAACACGTGAAAGAAGCCATGGGAGATTCTTTATATGATTTATTTATGGTAAGTGAAAATAAAAGAAATTTTTCTTCAACGTTGGTGGTCAGATTTTTCCAAAATTGTCTGCCTTTAACAAACAGTACTCTACTTACATGCCGTAATTAACTATTTTATGTACAGAAGAAAAACTCTCATTGAATATTGTGCAATTTAAAAATAACTTCCTTATTAAAATCTGGTGTGCAATGTCACTTCTGTACTCTTTTTTCTTGTCTCCGATGTATATTAACCATATCCAACACAATTTATTACATCTCCGTGCGCCGACTACGCGTTTGACGATGTCATTTTCATCAAACTCATTTTCAACGATACTATGAAAATCATGACACCAATCGTCTGTTTCTAATTATATTTATATGAAATTTTGACATCATATTCATATTTTTATTATGATTTTAGTGATTTAAAATTGAGTTCAATGTATTATATGGTACTAAAGAAATAAAAGCAAATGTAATAGTTATATGCGTAAATTATTCCGAATTTTGTCCGTGCGCCGACAGGTCTTATCGGCCTTCATATAAATCGTCCTAATATTTTTAATATGAAAGATATGTATTTAAAAATTCACAATTTTAAAGAACATTGAATATGTTATGTCTTTGCAAAATTAGGTAAGTATTGGTTGCATGATTAAAAAAATATAAACATTGTCTAAGACTTTTTGGGACAACCCTCGTATTTATTAAATCATGTGTGCTTTGAAATTAATACTTGAAGTTCATCAATATCATTCACTAAGACTTTACAAAAACAACAATACATGTACATATTATTATTACCAAATTACTCTTAAGAAGTTGTATACAAATAATTGTGTAGTTCTTCAGAGAACACTGACTACATCACATTTACATTATTATACCCCCCTCAAACGAAGTTTGGGGGGGTATATAGGAATCACCTTGTCCGTCTGTCTGTCTGTCCGTCTGTCCGTCTGTCTGTCTGTCCGTCTGTCTAGCTGTCCGTCTGTCTGTGCAATTGTGTCCGGTCCATATCTTTCTTACAGAGGGACATTAGAATTACGACCTCACATAAGTTGCCAATGACCCAAGGGTGTGTCATGTCCTTGACCCAAGGTCATTTGGGAAGTTCAAGGTCACTGGAAGAAAAATTTCAGTACTCGTGTCCGGTCCATATCTTTCTTATGGATAAACTTGGTAGGTTCTCATTTCACACAAAGATTGCCCATGACCCAAGAGTGTGTCATGACCTTGACCCAATGTCATTTGGGGAAGTTCAAGGTCACTGGGAGAAAAATTTCAAAATGCATGTTTGACATATATCTTTTATGGATAAACTTGGTAGGTTCTCATTTCATACAAAGATTGCCCATGACCCAAGGGTGTGTCATGACCTTGACCCAAGGTCATTTGGGGAAGTTCAAGGTCACTGGAAGAAAAATTTCATAATTCGTGTCCGGTCTATATCTTTCTTATGGATAAACTTGGTAGGTTTTCATTTCACATAAAGATTGCCCATGACCCAAGGGTGTGTCATGACCTTGACCCAAGGTCATTTGGAGAAGTTCAAGGTCACTGGTAGAAAAATTTAATCAATTTTATAAATTTTTTTAAAAACTTTCAAAAACAAAATACATGTACATTATTAAAAACCCAAAATTTCTTTTAAAAAGTGTTACAATAATTGTGTAGTTTTCAAAAAACTGACTAAACCCTTTAAATTATACCCCCTAAAAATTTGGGGGAAAAAATTATTTCCCGGGGCGTGCTTTCTTTTTTCCCGGGCTGAGTTTCTGTTTGCAATTGGTTCCGGCCTTCTTTCTTCGAGGGCTTTAATAACAAATTCCTACCCCAAATTTAGTCCTTAAAGGTTTTAATTCAATCACTGGGAAAAACATTTTCGGCCGGTTTTTCTTTCTTTTATTTGGTAGGTTTTCTTTAACCGTTCCCCACCCAAATGGTTTTGACCTTACCCTTTTGGGGAATTCAAGGGATGGGAGAAAAAATTTTAAAACATTTTAAAATTTTCTTTTAATTAAAATTTAGGCCATTTAACAAAATTGATAAAT
>NW_026921588.1:0-18866 GCF_032062105.1 Saccostrea cuccullata | reverse complement strand
AATAACTCAATTTTCATTTTCAAAGAGTATGGAAAGCCAGAAGTATCACTTCTAGTTTTATGGTCTCACATATATAATTTTCATGAAGAAAAATCAATTTGTGGTCAGTTTTCGTTCATTACTATATGTTGGAAATATAAATTCAAATACATGTAGGTGAAAAGGAAAGATAATTTTAACTGAATGATAGATGTTTCATATTTTATCAAAACAATTCTTTGATATGTTATTAGTGAAGTGTTTTTCCTGTTCTAGGTGCTGATGAATGTGATAACGCTGTGTTGTGTTGACAAGTGGGGCCGTCGCCAATTCCTCTTGGCGGGGGCCACATTAATGGGTGTGTCCCTCCTCCTCCTGGGGATCATTTCTCATTTAAATGACCACATATATGGATCTAATCCTTGCCAGGAAAGTGTTCAGTGTTTAGAAGCATTAACTGAAGCCAATCGAAACATCTCGGTATTTTACACTACAACCCCCCAAATATTCTCTATAAACGATTCTTACACATTATCCAAGGCGGACTGGCTGTCTTATATTATGGATAACTACACTGCTACAACAACAGAGGAACCTCATGTACACATCCATGGATCTACTGTTGGCAAAATAGCAGCCTTCACTGCTCTCATGCTATATGTAGCTGCTTTTGGATTCAGTTTTGGTCCAGGTAATGAGTATATGAAACATTTTGTTTTATTGGTTTGCATTTTGTGTTTCAGCAATTTAGGCCAAAAGAAATTAATCAATAGTTTCTCAGGCAAAAAAAAAATAAAAATTCAATGCGGCAGGCATGCTTTTTTTTTTTTTTTTTTTTTACCGGTTGACAGGTTTCACACCTTATTTAAGCAATTTGTTCAATAAAATGATAATATCTACTAATTCTTAATTTTTGTTCTCTGAAATTAGTTATAATATGTATTCAACTTTAAATAATGCTATTCCAAATTTTTATTTTATAGTAATTCAATAAATACTGTAAATTTTGAAGAAATATATTGTTTTTCTAATAAAAACATCTATCTTAGCATTTCTGAAAAGGGAAATAACTCGATTTTCTTTTTCAACTTGGAAAAATAGAAAATTGAGTTATTTCCCTTTTCAATACGTCAATAAAATTGATCAATGCGGCCGTTTTGGGTTAATGTGGAAGGGTTTAGGGTAAGATTTTGGGCTGGGGTTAATTAGGAAGGGTTAGGGTAAGATTTTGGGCTAGGGTTAATGTGGAAGAGTAATGATAAGACTCTGGGCTACCCGGTTAATGTGGAAGGTTTAGGGTAAGACTTTGGGCTGGGGTTAATGTGGAAGGGTTAGGGTAAGATTTTCGGCTAGGTTTAATGTGGAAGGTTTAGGGTAAGATTTTGGGCTAGGTTGAATGTGGAAGGGTTAGGGGAAGATTTTGGGCTAGGTTTAATGTGGAAGGGTTAGGGTAAGACTTTGGGCTAAGATTCTTTTTAGATATTATGTACGGCTCCGTGTAAAAATCATGCAGACAGTACAGAAAAGGTGATTCATCGACCATCTTCAAATTCAATAAAATTGGGTTTAATATATTCATTTGGGTCTAAATTGAATATAAACAGTTGATTTTGTTATAATTCTTCTTTTTTCATATAGCCAGGGATAAAGTACTTGAGGTGTAATTTTGTATAGATAGTGTGCAAATAATGCCTATTTCAGAAAAGAATATCTTTAAAACCCTAGAAGAAGTACAAAAACTTAATACATAATTCAAGTGAACATGGAAGGCTTAATAAAAATTTACTTTAATATTTTTGTGCAAACGAAGTATTGAAAAGATACAAGGTGTTTAAATTCGAGAATTTGTCAACATTCTTCAAATGAGTTATCTCCCTTTGCAATTTTACATAGGTGGCGCTAGTAAAAATAAATGGCAGCCTCCATGGTTAGCTGTACGCTGCAAAGTTATTTTGATGCATCCTGTGATGTTTATTGCAAAAATATGTGTGAAGTGACATAAATTGGTTGAAAGGATTCTACAAGAACAGATTAGGCATAGTTTTCGGGCACAAGTATAGCCATGTGTCGTGTTGATTAGTATATTGACCTTGTTGACATGGTTGACGTTCTCCCGAAATGGTACTCGCCTACTGACACCGTTCTGATCTATATCAGAAGTTTAAATTCTACGGTAATCCACCAGAGTCCAAGAGTAAACTCTCAGAGAGGGGTGGCAGTCCGATTTTGTCAGCTTACTCGACTTGGAGAGGGAAGATAATGTACATTTTACATTTGACCAGGTAAGATCAGGTCCAGAACACTGCAGAACAATTTCTTGATTAAGATAATTAATTTTGTAGCTTGAAATAGCTATGAAGCTTTAATATGTTGACGGTGCGACCGTTAGGGCGAGCGCATATACTTATCCATTTTCATTTAGATTGGACATGTAAATCCGCACGTGTCATTCAGTGCGTATTAGATTCTGACGTCATATGACGTCGTTTGTATGTTGCTTTACCAAACCGAAGCCTGAACAAGGCTGATTTCAATCAGTTTATGAATATCTTTCTGCAATAAACAGATAAAATCATTAAATCAAGACAAGTTTATTATTCGTTTAACTTTTGTTGTTATTCTCGTGAGAATGTTGCTTTAGAGTTTGTGTATGAAGTGATGCATTGTGGGTCTAAATTACTGCGGTAAAAAATTCTTAGGAATGAATGTGCAGTAGTCTGAATTTTCTCTTTGCCCAGGCATTTTCATCAGAGCTCGCAGTTACGTGCATCGCTTTGCGACCCTTGCTGCACTCGCTATTAATCTATTTAAAATAGCTTGGTAAAGCTTTTTATATGCAGTCAAAAGTATTTTACAAGTCCTATATGACAATGTATTATGAGTCTTTAATAAAAAGGAAAAATCATAGATACTTGTAGTATTGCAGCTGTTGAATACTTTTAATTAAGCAAAAGACGAATTTCCATTTTCTTAAGAGCTCAGGTACACTACCGTTAATGGAAGGTAATTTTCAGCACAATGTTTTTGTCTCTACTCTAGCATTCTACAATTAATTGAATGAGTCCCCAAGCATGACAGTCTACTATTTGTTAATACAAATCAGAAGCGACACACGGTTTTCGTCGATTTACTGCATACTAAAAACTTTATTTACTTCATCACCAAAAATAATAGAGTTTCTTTTTTACTTTATACAGCCAAAATTGAAAGATTAGTTTCCAAAGACACTGCTCGATGCTCACATTTAAAATTGTAGTTTTAGATAATAAATACAGTGAACCTTCAGATATCTGGATGCAATATATCCGAATGCTTCAGTATTCGGACGATTTTTCATCGGAACGAAAATTTTTAACATTATTTTGTCTTATTTAACTGGTAATTCAGGTATCCGGACACTTCACATATCTGGAAATTTGACTAGGAACCAAAGCGTCCGGATAAATAGGGTACCACTGTAGTTGCTTCCAATACGTACCGTACAAACCTTGTGACGTTTGTATGTCTTACTTTTGATATTTGATTGAGGGTTAAATGATAATTGTGCACCTTGTGCTGCTGTCTAAAACAAGATGTGTTTGTGAAACACTGATGCCCCCATACGGCAACATAGCGATGGTTAAGCTTTCTCAAATGCAGATCAAATATGTTGGTACCAAAGTAAGGCCTTTTCACACGAAATACGATATGTAAACACAAGATTATGACCAAGGTTAATATTTTATAAGATAGGACAAAATCCGGGTCAAGTTCAAAGGGTCAAGGTTGTTGTGTTCTAAAGAAAGGCCTTGTTTCAAAGATTACGTATGGGAAGTATGAAAGCACTGGCCCTTACCGTTCAAAAGTTATGGCCAAGGTTAAAGTTTGTAAAAAGTAGGTCAAACTCTAAGGTCAAGGACAAAGGGTCAAGATTCTTGATATCCAATGAAAGGTATTGTCACAAGGATTACATATGTGAAATATGAAAGCTCTAGCCCCAACTGTCAAGGTTAAAGTTTGTAAAAAGTAGGTCAAACACCAAGGTCAAGGTTCTTGATATCAAATGAAAGGTCTTGTCACAAGAATTAAATTTGTGAAGTATGAATGCCCTAGTCCTAACCCTTCAAAAATTATTGTCAATGTTGTATTTTTAAAGTAGGTCAAACTCCAAGGTCAAGGTCAAAAGGGTCAAGGTTCTTGGTATCTAATGAAAGGTCTTTTTATCAGAATTATATATGTGAAGTATGAAAGCCCTAGTACTTATTGTTCAAAAGTTATAGATAAGGTTAACGTTTTTTCATAGGTACAGAAATCTCCAAGGTCAAGGTCAAAGGGTCAATTGTTGGTATCCAATGAAAGGACTTTCAACAAAGATTACATATGTGAAGTATAAATGTCTTGGTATCTACTGTTCAAAAGATATGGCCAAAGTAAAAGTTTAAAATTTTCATGTAAAAGTGGGTCAAACTCCAAGGTCAAGGTCAAAAGGTCAAATTTGGTGGTACCCAAAGAAAGGTCTTGTCACAAGGAATACACATGTGAAATATGAAAGTCATAGCTCCACTAAATCAAAAGTTATGGGCAAGGTTAAAGTAAAGGACAAACAGACAAACAGAGAGAGAGACAGACAGACAGAGAGACAGACTAGACCTGTTTAAGTTACTGTGCACTCCCCTATGTGCGATGAGGCATGAATAAGTATGATGGTATGTTTAAGGCAGTGTTTGAAATAACTTGCTCAACCGCCTGAGATGCACAAATTTTGTCACAGGCAAACAGATTTGTAACAGATTACAGATTTGACACCCGACTGAAAATGAAAAACATTTCAAAAACTTGACCTTGGTCATGACTTTTGAATGAAAAATAAAGGGCTTTTCTCATTGGGATCCAAAACCAAGGCGCACATGGATCTTGAAAAATAGATACAAAACTTGTAATGGTTTAAGTAACAATCTTTTAAAATCTTCTCAAGAACATGAAGATGATGATATGGAAGCATTCTCTGGTGATGTAGTGTAAAATTAAACCCCCTTTGGGTAGGATGGGGCCACAATGGGGATCAAAGTTTCACATTGCAATATATAGGGGAGAATCTTCCCTAGAACAGCAAAGCCATGATTAATATTGTACTGATATGGAAGTCATTCTAAGAAGCCTCAAGTAGTGTAGATTTTGTTTAAATTCAATAAATTGTACTAAAGTTAAAACTGGAGACATATTGCAAATGATGAAAAATACACTAGTAGAAAAGATATTTCACATACAGCAAAACTCGTTTACTACGAACACAGATATAGCAAATTCATGGATATAGCGAAGTTATTTTAGATCCCCAGCTATATAAAATTAAAAAATTCCTTATATGGATATAACGAGTAATTGATATAGCAAAGTAATTTCATAGGTCCCGGTGACTTTGTTATAACTTTGTTTTACTGTATTTCATAAATTAGTATTATTGTTTTTTAGATGAATTAAACTCCATTTTATTTTCACAGAATGTATGCGATGGGCTGCATCATGGTTTTGAAGGAAAAGGTTACATTAATTATTACAGACAGCAAGAAAACATCATTGAACACCAACAACTAATAAGACTCCAAAGGTGGGAGAATATCTGTCATGCAACTATTTTAGATTTTTAATGAAATTACTGCATCATATAAACTTGATATTCCATGTAAAGTAATTTATAAAATCAAAACAACCATTTAGTACCTTAATAATAATGTAGCATAAACTAAAGAATTCTAAATTGATGAATGATAAGTTCATGTAGATGTATATTGTAATTATTATTTTAGGAATAATGGAAAATAAGATATTTAAAGCTGTCAAAAAGCAGAGTTTAGAGTTCAGTGGATTCCATGATGGTACTTTGGATAATGTTAATCAGGCAGCAATTCTTTTCCAAAGGATCTTAAGTGCTTTTAGAAGAGGCTAATAAACAAAGGACAGTCACTTACTACAGCAGAGAAGCAGGGGAGATTAATGATATTCTGAGTGGCATGACTGCACCTTACAAAGAATATGTAAAACTTTAAAAATTGTGTTTACATATACAATGATTATATGATTAATGTATCTAGTAATCAATATTAATATGATTAATATTTTCAAATGTTTTTTACATTTTACTGTTCATTAATGAAAAAAATAATTTGTGTTGTATTTGAATTTGGAAATGTAAAGGAATTTATTTTAAAATGTAAACTGATATTCTTACATGTAAACATGTACTGGCATATGTACATGGTGTATTTATTGGACTCTGACAAAAGATGATGCTACTTCTTTTTTGGAGAAATTATTAATCACAATGATTTTTGTGCACATGATTTTTTTTAATTTTCTATAGGGTATGGTATCTATGAAAACTACTCAGCCTTTTTGTTTGGCTATTTTTTAAATCATAGATATATTTTATTTTCTTGATAACCGAAATCCTCAAAAAATGATATTTTGTTGTTTTTTGTCAACATGAATTATCTCCCCCTTTCAGCTTGAAATTAGAAATAATACTGTAGATATAGATATAATTTGATTATTGAAAATAAATAATTGTGTTGTATTTGGATTTGGAACTATAAAGAAATTGTTTTGAAATGCTATTTATAATTTAACATGCATATTAAATATATACTTGACATTTATTTGACCGTGATGAAAAAGTGAATTTCCCATTTTTTGTATAAAACTCTTCAATGGCTTTTGGAAATTAATAATCAATTGCACAAAAATGTTTTTAATATTTTATTTTCCATAAGGTATGGTGTCTAGGAAATAAACACTGCCTTTCTTTTTGGCTGTAGTGTATTTTTTCTTTAAATTTTTTATCATATAGCTGAATTAAGCTGTAAATCCTTTTAAAATTGAAAATTTCAGTTTTTCTCGACATGGATTATCTCCCCTTTTCAGCTTAAAATTAAAAACTATTCCTGGACGTGGTAATATTTGGATTAATTATAAAAAGTAAACAATTTAATTGTATTTGAAAATGGGAATATAAAAAAATGGTTTTGAAATGCTATTTATTTTTTACATGCAAACATATATGGCATATATTGGACTGTGACAAAAAAAGAGAAATTACCATTTTTGTACAAAATTCATCAGTTGTTTTGGGAAATTAATAATCATCTGCACAAAAATGTTTTAATAATTTTATTGACTTTAGACTATAGTCTCTATGAAACTAGCATGGCTTTTTAGTTTGGCTGTGGGGTTTTTAGAAATTTTTGATAGACAAAAATCCTAAAAAATGGATATTTTACATTTTTTGCCAATATGGATTATCTCCCCTTTTTAGCTTAAAATTAGAACACATTACTGGTCATAAAAATATTTTGACTAGATATGGATAGTAACTACTTATGCTGTATATTGATAAGAAATAAACATAAATTTGTTTTATTGTTTAGTTTTCTTTTCATTTAATCTTCATTATTGGTATTTTTGCCTGCTTTTAGAGGAAATTTCAGCCATTTTTTGCCCAAAACAGTTTATCGGTTGCCATGGATACCAATGGCAGAATTAAGAAAAATATATAATTTTTTTTGGAGTATCTTAGCATACTCTACCAACATGCAAAGTTTGAAGAAATTCTGAAACCCCCCATGAATCACCCTCTGCATGATTTTTACACGGAGCCGTACTTATATATCTTAAAAATGAAACAATGCTTATTTCCATGAAAAGTAAAAAGAAATTGAAAAATCAAATTACTCAAAAAATGATTGGGTAGGGGTAATTTGGATGGATTGGTTAGAGTATGTGAAACAGATCACTTCCTATTGTTAGCTTAAACAATTTTTTTTTTTCAGAGGTTCTTCTCAGCAAAGTATCGGCTGCAGACAATTCTGACTCAGATGACCACAGTGCTGTGAAGTCCACTAAAATAGAATTACAGGAGTGTCACCTACAGACAGCCCCAGTAGAGGATGATGGGATACCATCCAAGTCGACCTGTGGCTCCATCTATGTGGTCTTTGCCTCAATCATGGCCTCTTTGGGAGGAGTGTTATTTGGATATGACATAAGTAGTCTTGTAGTGACAAATCAAGATATTTAAGAATCAAAGGAGGCTTGAATTGCTGAAAAAAAAAGAGAAATACGTTTTTTACAGTTTATGCTGATTAGTATACCGTATGTGTACTTATATTGGCATATTCAAAATTAAGGCATAATCATAAAGAATGGATGGACTTAACGCCCTATTTTGGATCTTTTTGCGACTCCTGTACCAAGCTGTATATGAAGTGAATCCAAAATATATTACGAGCAATGGGAAGAGCTACATATACTTGGTTAAATTAGGTGGAACATTTGTACAAAAACAATGCATGTTGTCATGTATCAAAATTGAAGCAACGATACATGAGTATCGTCTTCCGGAATTCGACATGTACCTGACATGTACCCGGACTGTTTTTTATGTCAGACAATCAATATTTATCGGAGGCGGGGCTATGGATCGGCGTCATTTTTGACATCTCTCTCTCTATCCCTCTCTCTCTCCATAAATTCGAATACGTGTTAAGCATATTACAGCGATGTCATTATTTTAAAAATGTGATGACACGCAAAATTAAAACAATATTTATTTTGCCAAATTCTGAAAATGGCAACAAAACACGCTCAAAGACATAATTTAGATCGAGGTCAGGTTGAAGAATACAATGTAACTGTTTTCACGAGTACACTCGCAGGTGGACATCACGTGATGAAATGTAATATTAAACAGGTCAATCGAAGACATAGCAAAGGAAGCTAGAAGTTTTTTTCGAACATGTTTTTTGTTAAATTAAGTGTGAGCACACGTTTGTCTGCTCTTCTCCTTTTAATATAACGTTATTTTGTTCAATATACAACTACAGTTTTCTTAACAACAGCCGACAAACATGTGCTGACTATGTATTCAGACGATGAAAAAAAGTCCACCCATTCTTTGTGCCACACATGTCCATTCCATCTATTGATACAGTACTGGGATATTTATCCTCCTCTTTTGTATCATTTCTCTCATGTGGTCTTCTCACAATGTACTCGCTGTACCCTGCCTTGATGTTCAACAGCTTTTCTTTTTCTGTGACAGGAATAATCTCTGGAGCAGTGTTACAGCTAAGGGATGACTTCTGTCTGTCCTGCTCCTTCCAGGAGATACTGTAAATGTATTATATTTAGCGTGTACGATATTTGGCGGAAATTGACTTTTTAATAAGTTAGCGTAGATTTGATTTAGCGGATTTCTTCAAATTGTTATTTATGTGTATATGTGCAAGACATTTAGCGTTGTACTTGATTTAGCGGTTGCTGCGTTCCGCCAAAGCCGCTAAAAAGAATACACAGCCAAATGTAATACGTTTACAGTAGTCATCAGCGCCATTTCAATGGGAGCTGTTGCGGGATCACTTATTGGAGGTAAGGTCATCAGTGCCATGTTAATGGGAGCTGTCCCGGGATCACTTATTGGAGGTAAGAATAGATCGTCAGTGCCATGTTAATGGGAGCAGTCACAGGATCACTTATTGGAGGTAACGTAGTCAGTCCCATGTTAATGGGAGCTACCACAGATCACTTTGGAGGTAAGGAACATTATCAGTGCAATGTTAATTGGAGCTGTCACGGGATCACTTATTGGAGGTAAGGTCATCAGTGCCATGTTAATGGGAGCTATAGCAGGATCACTTATTCGAGGTAAAAATAGATCATCAGTGCCATTTTAATGGGAGCTATCTCAGGATCACTTATTGGAGGTGAGGTACATCATCAGTGCAGTGTTAATTGAAGCTGTCATTAGATTGCTTTTTTGGAGGTAAGGTTGTCAGTGCCATTTTAATGGGAGCTATAGCAGGATCACTTATTGGAGGTAAAAACAGATCATCAGTGCCATGTTAATGGGAGCTGTCACTGGATCACTTATAGGAGGTAAGGAAACATCATTAGCGCCATGTTAATGGGAGCTGTCGTGGGATCACTTATAGGAGGTAAGGTCATCAGTGCCATATTAATGGGAGCTGTCGCGGGATCACTTATTGGAGGTGAGAAAACATCATTAGTGCCATGTTAATGGGAGCTGTCGTGGGATCACTTATTGGAGGTAAGGTCGTCAGTGCCATGTTAATGGGAGCTGTCGCGGGATCACTTACTGGAGGTAAGATCATCAGTGGCATGTTAATGAGAGCTGTTGTGGGATCACTTATTGGAGGTAAGGTCGTCAGAGCCATTTTAATGGCTTATTGGAGGTGAGGAACATCATCAGTGCAAAGTTGATGGGAGCTAATGGGACTTATTGGAGGTAAGATTAAAGAATAGATCTTAACGGGAGCTATTGCAGGATCACTTATCAGAGGTAAGATTTGAGATACATGTTTCAAGCAAAAGTTTGAATTGTCTTGATGTGTAATCTTGTTTTATAATTTAGGAAGATTAATTGCACATGTTTATATTATGCATGAAAGTAAGAAAAGATTATTTCAGGAATGCATTTCTTAAGTACTGCATGCATGATAACAATTTGATCACTACCAACATATAGGTTTGTTGAAGCATTCTAATTTATTTTGTTTCAGGTGTTTTAATTGACAAATTTGGCAGACGACTGACCATTACCGTATAATCCCTATTAACCGCCCCTGCCCCTATAAGTGCCCCCTTAGGTTTTTTCAATTGTCAGGAAATATGGGCCCCCTGTACAGTGATTAAAATCAGCTAGAATCGTATAAAAAATTGGAAGAAAGTGAAAAAGAAACTTGTGTATTATCCAATTTCTCAATGGAAAATGAATAATTTAGCATAATTTGGGTGAATTATCTTCACTTTAAGTAAAGTTAGACATCATTTTAGTGGTTGCTATTATTATTTTTTTTTTTTTGAAAGATTTTGAGAAGTTAAAATATGACATTAAATATTAAAAAGAGAATTCCAAAATAACCGCCCCCTTTTTGCAATTTTCTTAGCGCCCAGGGCGGTTAATATGGATTATACGGTATTGTAAATACAATAGTGTTTTTGGTTGGAGCCCTTGTTTTAGGATTTTCACCAAATTATCCTTCACTGGTAAGTAGGATTTATGATTCCTGTTATACTACTGATTTTCATAATCACTTCCTATTGCATTGATAGTTTCTTCCAGACGTTCCTCTCTGTTGAAGGTACAAAGTTCTTACCAAAATACCCCTCCCTATAAAGGCTTTTTGAAGTTCTTCACTCGGATGGATTGAATATCAATTAAACTCAATCATAATCCTCCCAAAACATAATTCCTTGATGCTTTCATGTTTTCCCTTCTGCATTTACAATATTCTTCAGTATTGAACCTTCCTCTTGCACATTGCATTGTCTTTGTTGTGCTGTAATGGATACTTCCTGTGTGATATTAACTTTTCTATCTGTGATGGTATTTAACAGATCGTCGGTTGTCTTCTATTAGGATTTGCTGTTTCTCTATCAGCCACAGGAGAATGCATCTACATCTCAGAAATAGCACCCCCTGTAAGTCAGAAGCATTTTATATATGCTCTGTGATCACTGTACTTTTATTCAATCAAGTTTTATGACCTCAGGTGATGATAAATTGGTAGTATCTTAAAATATGTATTCTTTGAATGCATAGCACATGTTCTTGTTATAAGAAATTCTTCTCGTTTTCAGAAAAAGAGAGGACAGTTAGTGTCATTGAATTGGATTTTTAAGCTACATGTACTTTTATAATCAAATTTTTTTTCCCCAATTACTGCTATCTTGTGATCATTTGGTCACAATGGTAAACAGTTTGTTGTGTTTGACAGGCGGAGGACGTGTTATTAAAACTGAGGGATGGGAAGAAAATACAAGTACATCGTGAATTAGAAAAGATAAAATCATCCATTAGCAATGAAAAGGTAGGGAACATTAGTTTTTAGCTCACCTGAGCCGAAGGCTCAAGTGAGCTTTTCTGATCACATTTTGTCCGTCGTCCGTCCGTCTGTCTGTCCGTCCGTCCGTCCGTCTGTCCGTCTGTCTGTCCGTCTGTAAACTTTTCACATTTTCGACTTCTTCTCAAGAACCACTGGGCCAATTTTGACCAAACTTGGTACAAAGCATCCTTGGGTAAAGGGAAATTTAAATTGTTAAAATGAAGGGACATATCCCCTCGCAAGGGGAGATAATCAAGAAAAGACAAAAATAGGGTGGGGTCATTAAAAAATCTTCTTCTCAAGAACCACTGGGCCAGTAAAGCTGAAACTTATGTGGAAGCATCCTGGGGTAGTGTAGATTCTAAATTGTTCAAATCATGACCCCCGGGGGAAGGGCGGGGCCACAATGGGGAATCAAAGTTTTATATAGAAATATATAGGAAAAATCTTTGAAAATCTTCTTCTCAAGAACCACTGGGCCAGAAAAGCTGAAACTTATATGGAAGCATCCTGGTATAGTGTAGATTCTAAATTGTTCAAATAATGACCCCCGGGGGAAGGGCGGGGCCACAATGGGGAATCAAAGTTTTATATAGAAATATATAGGAAAAAACTTTGAAAATCTTCTTCTCAAGAACCACTGGGCCAGAAAAGCTGAAACTTAATATGTGGAAGCATCCTGATATAATGTAGATTTTAAATTGTTCAAATAAAGACCCCCGGGGGAAGGGCGGGGCCACAATGGGGAATCAAAGTTTTATATAGAAATATATAGGAAAAATCTTTGAAAATCTTCTTCTCAAGAACCACTGGGCCAGAAAAGCTGAAACTTATATATAAGCATCCTGATATAATGTAGATTCTAAATTGTTCAAATCATGACCCCCGGGGGAAGGGCGGGGCCACAATGGGGAATCAAAGTTTTACATAGAAATATATAGGAAAAATCTTCTTCTCAAGAACCACTGGGCCAGAAAAGCTGAAACTTATGTGGAAGCATCCTGGTATAGTGTAGATTCTAAATTGTTCAAAGCATGACCCCCGGGGGAAGGGCGGGGCCACAATGGGGTATCAAAGTTTTACATAGAAATATATAGGAAAAATCTTTGAAAATCTTCTTCTCAAGAACCACTGGGCCAGAAAAGCTGAAACTTATGTGGAAGCATCCTGGTATAATGTAAATTCTAAATTGTTCAAATAATGACACCCGGGGGAAGGGCGGGGCCACAGTGGGGAATCAAATTTTTATATAGAAATATATAGGAAAATTCTTTGAAAATTTTCTTCTCAAGAACCACTGGGCCAGAAAAAGTGAAGCTTATGTGGAAGCATTCTGGGGTAGTGTAAATTCTAAATTGTAGGAATCATGACCCGTGGGGGAAGGGCGGGGCCATTATAGGGAATCAAAGTTTTACATAGAAATATATAGGAAAAATCTTTGAAAATCTTCTTCTCAGGAACCACTGGGCCAAAAAAGCTGAAACATATGTGCCCATGGAAGGATCATGGGGTAGTGTAGATTTCAAAATGTCTAAATTATGGTCAGTGGGGTAGGGTGGGGATGCATTATGTATCTGGTAAAGGGTGAAATCTGGTAAAGAACAGAATGGTCAAAGCTTCTCAGGTGAGCGATGTGGCCCATGGGCCTCTTGTTACTCAATGTATATAAAAATTATTGATTTAAACATTTTATTGAATTTTTTTTTGTTTGTCTTTATAAATTGCATATTTATTTTTGAAGAGTTTCGTGATGTAATGTTAACTTTAATTTTTTTTAAAGCAGTTTTAAGATTTTTTATAAATATATTTTTTCCTGACAGGAACATACCTGTATGGATGTCTTCAGCTCTAGTGACAACATGAGAGGCAGGATGTTCATTGGAGCAGGGCTTGTTTTCTTTCAGCAGGTACTGAAGCAGAAATCTTGTGGATAAGATTATATCAATATGATTTAAGCATTTTATCTTCACTCTGTAAAATGCTTACCAGGGGATTTTTGTGCATCCCCCAATGTGTTGTTTCTAACCATTTAGACAAACTTTGTTACAAAGGCATTAGGTGACCACAGGAACAAGCTATTCATTTATGGGTCCAAGTCATTATACAATTGTATCTCCATATCAATGTTACAGACAATATAAAGAAAACTACTAGCATTAGAGCTTTTACTTCATTCTATCTCTAAAGTAATTCTCAGTGTACAGGGCAGCCCAATGTTTTATACTATGCCCCTAC
The DNA here is from genome assembly GCF_032062105.1 of Saccostrea cuccullata. Classification (NCBI taxonomy): domain Eukaryota; kingdom Metazoa; phylum Mollusca; class Bivalvia; order Ostreida; family Ostreidae; genus Saccostrea; species Saccostrea cuccullata. The sequence goes on along the minus strand of NW_026921588.1, from coordinate 4,773 downwards.
CATATTTGAAGGAATAGGATTTGAGTCAGACTCAGCAGCCACATTAGCCACTGTAGGACTTGGCTGTGTCAAGGTGAGTATGGAAGGCCAGAAGTACCACTTCTGATTCAATGGTCTTACATAACTAATTTTCATGAAGAAATATCAATTTGTGGTCAGTTTTCATTCATTACTATACATTAGACATATAAATTTAAATAAATGTAGGTGAAAAGGAAAGATAATTTTAATGTATTATATTTTATCAAAAACAATGCTTTGAGGTGTTATTAATTTAGTGATAATTCTGTTCTAGGTGATGATGACTGTGATAACATTGTGTTGTGTTGACAAGTGGGGCCGTCGCCGATTCCTTTTGGCGGGCGCCACATTAATGGGTGTGTCCCTCCTCCTCCTGGGGATCATCTCTCATCTAAATGACCACATTTATGGAACTAATCCTTGCCAGGAAAGTGTTCAGTGTTTAGAAGCATTAACTGAAGCCAATCGGAACATCTCGGTATTTTACACTACAACCCCCCAAATGTTCTCTATAAACGATTCTTACACATTATCCGAGGCGGACTGGCTGTCTTACATTATGGATAACTATACTGCTACAACAACAGAGGAACCTCATGTACACATCCATGGATCCACAGTAGGCTAAATTGCAGCCTTCACGGCTCTCATGCTATATGTGGCTGCATTTGGATTCAGTTTTGGTCCAGGTAATTAGTGTCGGTATGATATATGAAATTGAACAAAATATTTTATGAGTTTGCATTTTGTGCTTCGGCAATCAGAGTTGTTCTGATTGTGTACATGTAGGAACCTTTATTTAAACACAACATAAGTAGTATGTATTTGCATGAGATGCTCAAAAAGAAATACCTTTTTGTATATTTTGTCTGTCTAGGTTTAAGCTTGAAAGTTTTATGTATACAGTTGTATTTCCTTTAGTGCTAATTAGCTGTTTAATTTGTAGTGTCCTGGTTAATCCTGAGTGAAATCTTCCCAGCTTCAGTGAGAGGGAGGGCCATTTCTCTTGCCACCGTGCTCAACTGGGGAACCAACCTTATTGTCTCACTCACTTTTCTGAATATCCTTGGTAGATTAATGTAAGATTTTAAAGGCCACAGTTTTCTTTACAACATATTTGATTTTTGACAGGCCAAAGTTTTTGTTAAAAAATGCTCTTTTTTTATTTGAAAAAATCTTAAACTGTTGAAATAGGGTTTTTTATTCTGAGAGGTACTCTGTACAGTAAAACTCGGTTATAACGAAGTCACTGGGACCTGAGAAATTACTTTGCTATATCCGTAATTAGTTATATCCGTATAACAAATTCATTAAATTTATATAACTGGGGATCTAAGATAACTTCGCTATATCCGTGAATATGCAATATCCGTGTTCGTACTAACCGAGATTTACTGTATATATTTTTGTATTTGTAGAAAACATTGGTGTATCCTGGACGTTTGTGATGTTTAGTGCTGTCTGTGCTCTGTCTGTGATCTTTATCTTCTTTGCTGTACCAGAAACCAGAGGGAAGTCCCTGGAACAAATTTCTAAAGAACTCAATAACCGGTATGTGGTAATCAATATGGCATGAAAGCTATAAATTATAAATACAGAAAAACTTGGTTATAAACAACTCGCTTACATGCACAAGCTGGATTGGTCTTGTATCAAAGTCGAGATTTTTAAAAAAATGTTTGTCCTTTTGAGGGATGACTCTCATATATGAGTTAAATTTAAACTGTTGGTCAGCTGTTCAAAATGACCAAAAATATACTCAGTGTTTAAATTTCTCCCTGCTCTATATTGTTATATTTTCATTTACGTCTCTGTAGCCTCATTGTGGCGTCACTTTAGTGCCAGTTTCGCCATATATTTCTGCATGTGAGTATGCATGAAAATGGCATTCATATCAAATTTACAGGTTACTTTAGTAGAAAAACACATATATTGGAATATCTTTTAGATATGCTACCCATTTTATTTATAGTTTTGATAAATATAAGATTGTTCCTTGCATGAAGACCTCTATATTGTTTTTGACCGCCTAGTACAAGGGGGATAACTTGTATTTTGTGTTTTTTACAGATCTCTAAAGTCAGGAATCCGAGCCTACTGTAAGAGACTTCACTGTTGTCAGCCATTATACAACTCTCCTGTGAAGCCACCTTACTACCACAGGGTACTAAATACCGATTCCTTCAATGAAATCTCCTGATTATGTGACTGAAACTTTCAAAAATAAATGGCTTGTACATGACAAAAACACTCAAGAGTGTTTAAGAACACCCCAAATTAATAAGCACACTTAATAAAGTAGTGTTACTGCAGGGTAAAATTTTTATTTGCTTTATGATTATTGCAGCTCAGCTTGATTAGAATTTTCTTTTGCACTAGACTCTATCCTGATTTTTATTTGGAGTAAATACTCTAAAGCATGAGTTCATGCTTTTGTTTATAACTTTATATGGTATAATATGTTTCAGTTTTTGGTGGTCAGAAACCAGCTTTTGCAATGGTAAAGTGTCCATTGTCTGTCTACTTGGGTAAACAATTTTTCATAACGCTACTCCTCCTACAGTTTTGATCCGATTTCAAGAAAACTTGGTACACTGGATTACACTTGTATATAATTCTGTTTATTTCTTAGAAGTGTTGCCATAAAAAATTCTTTAAGACAATATTCTTTCCAGTTATTTAACAGATTTCAATAAAACTTGAATTTCATCAAGATAATAATTCTGTATATCTTTTCTCATTTTAATAAACAGGGTTGCCTTCTGGAAATTTTAGTGAAATTATATCAAAACACTACTACTCTGACAGGATTATTAGGGCTGTAGACTATTGAAATAAGTACTTATGCAGACTAAACAAATATAAATAACAGTGTAGATTTTCTTTTTAAAATCTGATTGCCTCACAATGGTTACTTATTGCAATAGAAAGTGTACTTTGGTTCCCATTGTTGAGTGCAAATCCAAGTGTTACTTTTTTCTTCCTCTGTGATGGTGCAAACCAGTAGAGCTATAGTCTCATCAGAGATTTATGTTTTTCATAATTTGATAATTTGCATAATATACAATTCATTTGACATGAGAGTACTAATTTATGATTTTTCATATCAGATATTAAGAGTTGTGATAGATTAATGTAATATTTATAAAGTGCTAACCTGTAGATTATATTGAATATTGTAGATTATATTGAAGGTAATATTGTAGATTATACATATATTGAATATTGTCCAAAAAGTATTGATCATTTATTGAGGAATTCAAGGAGGTAATGATTAGAGTTTTGCTTTATGATTACAGTGTATTAATTCTATGAATTAACTTTAAAATTATTTGTCTTATTATTGAATTATTTGATCGATTGTCTTAAATTATGCATGAAATACAATGGCTGTCTATAAATTCCCAGAATTTTTGTTTATTGTTTTATCAGAAATGGGATTTGTTTTTGTTTCTGAACAAAGCCAGTAGTTTATCTATGTTTACATTGACTTTGAAAATGTATTCTTTACAAATGATCAAATTTACATGTGCTTGTTAACCTTGTATATAAATGTGTATATCTTTTTAAGACGTGTAAAACATCAAGGATGTGTAGTTTTCATTTTATAGCTAGAGATAAAGGCTCTATAAAGAACATTTACTTGTACTATAATATTTGAATGATTTGTGATGTATCTTTGTTTTCTTCACTCTGAATGTAGAAATCTATAAGTATTACATTCAGTAGCATTGACTCAAAATAAAATTGCTTTCTGAAGCTCAATTACTGGTATGTTTTATATGTATTTTGTTTGTTTTTTGTATTTATTTGTTACATACAGAGACCTTTTTTCTGATACACCCAACATGTACGTGATAGGATTATTTCTGAAATCAGAGTCTTGGAAAAGTCAAGGTCTGCTGTAGACATGCAGGTATAATTTTGCTTTTTGGGTCAAAAAATGGGGAAGGTTGATTTTGCGGGTGAAAACAATGACACGCTGCGGGTCATTAGTTAGAGGTCAGTTTTGCGGGTGTGACCCACCAAATGCGGGTCACTTGGCAGGTATGGGTATCTTATTAAGAAAATGAAGTGCTAAAATCAAAGTTCCTAATTTTATTTATTGCACAAGTCCATTAAGCAATAGTTACAAATTCACTCCCATCAATATCTAGCAATTGTATCGGTAATATCAATATTGTATAAAATAAATAGTTAAAAAAAAGTAATAAATAGAGACAATAAAATATCCCCCACAACCCAGTCTACTCTGTATCTACATCCTAAAGAACCTGTTGATTTGCTGTTGTCCTTTGATCTGAGGTAACAGTTTCCTACGACAATTTTTCCCCTGAGTTTGAGTTTTCTTTTTCTTGGGTTCTTTTTCACAAGGTTCTGGTCCTGGTCTTTTCTTGGCTTTACCCCCAACCTCTTTATGATTTTCTACATCATCACTGTTGGAGACAGGTTCTTCTTGCCTTGATTCCTGGCTCAGCGGTTTGTCTTTGAGATCACTGGTCAAGTCCACCTCCTTGTCTTTGTTAGATTCCTGGGAGGTTCTTTCTTTCAGACCTGGGAGTTCCACTCGTTTGGAAGCACTCGCTGGCTGCACCAGTGTCTTGCTGTTCAGTGAAAAAATTCATTTGGTTAATAATTTTCAAATACCAGGGTTTTCATTTAAAAAGATTCAATTTCTTTTTTTTTGTTTGGTAGATAATTAACTCTATAACTCTAAAGAACCAACAGGCTTCATGTCAAGTTATCAAGTTA
>NW_026921587.1:0-18454 GCF_032062105.1 Saccostrea cuccullata | reverse complement strand
CTATCGGTATTGATTTTTTTTCACAAAATGGCACATGATTATATTCAAGTTCAAAGATGGATTAATTCATGTATTTGTAATTTTAGCACAATTATCCAGCAATATGCTCTATAAAAGACTCTTGGTCATTGTGGTTTGAAACATACAAAAACTCTTAACTTATATATAAAAAAAAGACAGCTGCAACCGAATAGAAAAAATTGTAAATTATAAATGTGAAGGTCCAAAGTTTACTGTAATGTTTTTGTTGTTTACTTTCCCTATCAAGAATTTTTCACTCGAATGGAGACGCCACTTGGATCTATACTCGGTACTTGGAACCATTCGAGGGATTTTTTTTGTGCCAGCGTCTACTGTGACTCGGGACCTCGGTTTATACGGTCTCATCCAAAATACCAGTCTAAAAATCAACAGTGAGATTCGAATCTGAGACGTTAGAATAAACTCCTTCGCGACTCTAGTGCATCCCCTCCACCACTGAGCCATGCGGGCGACCAGACTGTATAAAAATTGGAATAGATTTCAAAAGTTGCAGATGACCTGCCTTTAAGTTATTTTTGTTCCACAAATCCAATCTTTTTGGACTGTGAAGCAATCTTTTCTGTGTAAGTTAACTTTATCATCATGATTTTCATGCCTTCTGACAAGGGATACGTAACCTATTCCCAGTGTAAAGTATTCACGTGACCAATGATTGCCGAAATATAGAGGTAGAGAATATGTCACGCACACTCCGCATAACTACCACAATAGCAACTGCAACTACCACAATACGCAAATGCTACCACTACAGCCAAACTCTGATTGCAAAAACAAAGGCTTTAAGGGATCCCCTACCATGCCCCTGTAATGGTGTGAACCACACCCCAAAGGGCCATAAACGTGACCGCGGCTTAAAATTCCAAAGTATCATGGTTCCAATTTAAGTGATTGCATAATTTATATATATCATCCAGTGAAAGGGGCGATGTATAGGAACATAGCAACATGTGTGAAACCAGCATATTACTTAATACGGTACATTGTACCACCCTTTAAAGTTTCCTTATTTTTTCTGCTTACCATGTACATATCTGTATTAACAATATGTGTGGAGTGGTTCCAGCAGTTTGCTTTTCTTGGCTACAAGAAAAAGCATGGACTTTATCTTCAGTCAATGGAAAATACTAATAATTGCAGTCTTAATTACTTACTATTGTAATGCATGTATGGGGAGTGAAACGTTTTGTGAGGGTGTGTGTGTACGGATCTGAATCAGCCTTCATTAGAGAATACCTATATCGTTGAATATTACATAATACTGAAATTGCAAATTAAAGGTTGACAGTAAAGAAAAATAGAAAAGGACAAATGCATATATGATTTTATTTGAATTCGTATTTTTTGTTCTTGTATTCAAATGATGTGCGCAGTGGTTAGAGCGTCTGCATTAGAGTCGCGAAGTAAGGAGTTAATCCTTACGTATGGGGTTCGAATTCCATTGTGGGACGTGGAGACCAGTCCTTCGGAGGAGACCTTATAAACTGAAATCCCATGTCGTAGTAGGTGCTGGCACGAAAAATACCCCCCCCCCCCATCTGCCCAATAGCCTTGTGTGGGGAGTGTAGGGCAAAATTGCAGCTCTCCACCGCCAAGTGGTGGCATCTCCAAATGAGTGAAAAATTATCGACAGAAACTTTAAACACTTTAGAATTAATCAATCAATGTAATTAAATAAAAACTTATTGATTCAAATAAATTTCATTTAGATACCCCCCTTTTTTTAAAAATAAAACTTTTTGAAGAAGCATGGCATAAGGTCTTTCTCCTTTTTGTCACATATTTCACTCTTACCCTCCATTCTGCTTTCTTCAACGCCAACCTCGGAATGGCATAATGTGGTTGGATGAGCAATAAGAAAAGGACCATGGGCCATATCGCTCACTTAAGTAACTTTGCCCATTTGTAAAATCTACCGTGGCTCCGCCCTAACCACGGGGATCATGTTTTTTAGGTCACCTGAGTAAACTCAGGTGACCTATTGCTATCCGTTTTCGTCCGTCGTGCGTTAACATTTGAACATTTTCAGCTTCTTCTCTGCAACCACTGAACCAGTTTCAACCAAATTTGGCACAAAGCATCTATGGGTGAAGAAAAACAGAAATTTTGATTTTCATGATCCCTATCCCCCTGGGGACTGAGGGGTGGGGCCAAAACCACTAAAATTAATGCAATCTTTAAAAATCTTCTTCTTTACTCCTGGACATCAAGCAGTCAAACTGTTTGCATGATTGTAATCAGCAATGAGTCTTCTACCAAAATTGTGAAATTCATGGCCCTGGGGTCAGGGGTTCTAGTGCTAGGGCGGGGCTAAATAAGTAGGTAGTGAAAATGCATTATATCTTTGAAAATCTTCTTCTCTGCTCCTGGGTATTAAATAAACCAACTAGGTACATAGTTATGATGAGCAAGAGTGCCTCTACCAAAATGGTGAATTTTATGGCCCCAGGGTCAGGGGTTCTGGTGTTAGGGCGGGGCTCTATTGATTATATAGTGAAAATACATGAATTCTTTGAAAATCTTCTTCTCTGCTCCTGGGGATTAAATAAACTAACTAAGTACATAGTTATGATAAGCAAGAGTGCCTCTACCAAAATTGTGTATTTTATGGCCCCAGGGTCAGGGGTTCTTGTTTTAGGGTGGGGCTCTAATGATTTTATAGTGAAATGCATGAATTCTTTGAACATCTTATCCTTTGCTCCTGGTTAATATGCTAATGTTCTAATTACATATTTAAGGCCAGGATTTCTTTTATTTTCAGTTTTACAAACCCTCCGCTCAAGGTTTTGAATTTTCTGAAAAAAAAAACAAAACAATTTTTTTCTTTCCGATGTCAAATTTGAGTCGGGATCGAGATTTCAAATTTACGAACTCGCACTTCCGGTTTTACGAAAGCTAGATCTGAGATAGTCTCGTTCAACCAGACGCTCGGCTGTCTCCGTGAACTCCGACCAGCAGAGAGTCTGGTAAAGAATCACGTAAGCGTTTGTAACCGTCAGAGGGCGCTATCTTGTTTTCATTTTAAAAATCCTTTTTGTAATCAAACGTTCAAGACGTTTCTTCTGCTTGATTGTGACTTTATATTAATAAACTGGTCTTTAATTAGGGATACCAAACGAGAAATTACAATATCAATCGAAGGAATGTTTATTACGCAGGTAGGGCTACACTACTTTCACTTAAATTGCTTTCGTACAGAATATTTGCAAGACATAATAAAACACGCTTACCTATAACTGAAGGGCATTACCGTAAACAATTCCTCTCTAACGGTTTTAACTTTTAGACATATAACTTTCACATCTTTAAGTTATTTTTCTGTTGATTTATCATGTATTTGTTTAAATCTTGTAGGTGTGTTCTTTTCAGCCAATCAAAAACTTTACCAGAATTTCGGTAAGCCTCGTTTTGGCGTCACAAACGATAATACGTATCTTTACCAGACCCTCTGGGTGGTCGGAGATTTACGGAGACAGCCGAGGGTCTGGTTGAACGAGACTAGATCTGAGAAGATAGCTTGGTTTAGTGTAAAATTCATCGATAAGAGTACCATTTACAACGTTTCACCCGTTCAAAGGACAAATAAAATGCTGACGACTTTGTTGCACAATGACATGCTGGTGAGATAATTATGTATTCGTTTCAAAAGTAACTGTAAATTATTTTCCTCCCTCAGGTTTTAAACTGCCCGTGGTAGCTATTGCATATTGCCAGGGACATTGTTTAGGTCTCTGTTATAGCTTACAGTCTAAGCACCATTCTTCAGAAAAGGGTTGCTTATGCATGAGATGTAATGAATAAAACTATGGGAGAAGTGAAGTCCATTTGAGGAAGAAATAAACAATAACCTGAAGAAATAAAAAAAAATCAACTATTAAAAGGCAAGAACATACAAATATATACAGGCATGTAGTGTCATTTGTATCAGCCAGAGAAATTATTTTACACTTCATTGAAAAAATGTTGACCCTACTCTCCAATACTCCCTGTCTGTTTTATGATAGGGATTATAATTTTAGGCATCAAGTAAATTTTAGAACAATGTTTACACATTCACCTAACACGTATTAAAAAAATGTAGATATATTGAAAGACTTTTAAAGAATTGATTTTATAAAATATATTTTGATCAACATCACAAAATTTATATAACTGGCCCAAACTGGCAGATGATGAAATAAGCAATTAAATGTTCTACTTTCCTATTTGTAAGCAGTATGTGTCCAGTGGTAAGGAGCCTATTAGGATAGCATAAAAAAAAAGAATGTACAAATGTTAATAATTGATTTGATTTATCAAAAAAAAAAATTATTCCTTCGGGACTTTTTTATTCTCATGTTCATAACTAAACCTAAACATAAAAAAAAATGCTGGCCTTATAATGAAGAAAGCGGCCTCTTTCAAAATAGATAATTTCAGGGCTGGAAAGTTGTTACATGATACTCAGGTGACCTATAAGGCCCGTGGGCCTCTTGTTATAATTAAGAATCTAACATTCCCTAGGGAATCTAACATTCCCTAGGATGCTTTCTTTTTTTATTTTGTCAGAAATTATGCATCAAAACCATTGAATGTAATAAAGACACAACCTTACCAATACGTAATATCGCGACTACCAATAAGTACCTCAGAGAAGAGGATTTTCAAAGAATTCATGTATTTTCACTTTATAATCAAAAGAGCCCCCCCCCCCCCCCCCCCCCACACAAGAACCCCTGGGGCTTTAAAATTGACAATTTTAGTAGAGGCACTCTTGCTCATTATTATAACTATGCACTTATTTAGTTTATTTAATACCTAGGAGCAGAGAGGAAGACTTTCAAAGAATTCATGTATTTACACTATATAATCAATTGAGCCCCCCCCCCTACCACAAGAACCCCTGACCCCAGGGCCATGAATTTCATAATTTTGGTAGCGGCACTCATGCTCATCAAAACTATGCACTTATTTAATCTATTTAATACCTAGGAGCTATATAATCAATAGAGCCCCGCCCTAACACCAGAACCCCCGACCCTGGGGCCATAAAATTCACAATTTGGGTAGAGACACTCTTGCTCATCATAACTATGTATGTAGTTTGTTTATTTAATAACCAGGAGCAGAGAAAAAGATTTTCAAAGAAATAATGCATTTTCACTGTATACTTACATGGTGTATTTAGCCCCGTCCTAGCACTAGAACCCCTGACCCCAGGACCATAAATTTCACAATTTTGGTAGAGGACTCAATGCTGATTACAATCATGCAAACAGTTTGACTGCTTGATGTCCAGGTGTAAAGAATATTTTTAAAGATTGCATTTGTTTTAGTGGTTTTGGCCCCACCCTTCAGGCCCCAGGGGGGCAGGGATCATAAAATTCACAATTTTTGTTCCCCTTCACACATAGATGCTTTGTGCCAAATTTGGTTGAAATTGGTTCAGTGGTTGCAGAGAAGAAGCTGAAAATGTTCAAATGTTAACGCACGACGACGGACAAAAACGGATAGCAATAGGTCACCTGAGTTTACTCAGGTGACCTAAAAATGTAACAACCCTAACAAAAAATACTATAGTAAACTATAGTTAACTATAGTTTACTATAGTTTACTATAGTAAATCAGAGTGTCAAAGTTTTTCAAAGTGACAAAGTTTTTGCCAAAGTTTTTCAAGGTGTCAAAGTTTTCAATAAAGTTTTTCAAAGTGTCAAAGTTTTTCAAAGTGTCAAAGTTTTTGTCAAACTTTTTCAAAGTATCAAAGTTTACGATGAACTTTTTCTAAGTATCAAAGTTTTCACAAAAGTTTTTCAAAGTGTCAAAGTTTTCGATAAAGTTTTTCAAAGTGTCAAAGTTTCTGATGAAGTTTTTCGAAGTGTAAAAGTTTCCGATAAAGTTTTTCAAAGTATCAAAGTAAAGTTTTTCAAAGTGTAATAGTTTTTTTTTAAATTTTTCTAAGTATCAAAGTTTTCGATTTTTTCAGAGTATCAAAGATTTCGTAATCCATAAACTTTTTCAAAGAATCAAAGTTTACGATAAACTTTTTCTTAGTATCAAAGTTTTCGATAAAATTTTTCTAAGTATCAAAGTTTTCGATAAAGATTTTCAAAGTGTCAAAGTTTTCGATAAAGTTTTTTAAAGTGTCAAAGTTTTCACCAAAGTTTTCAAAGTCAAAGTGTCAAAGCTTTAGCCAAAGTTTTTCAAAGTGTCAAAGTTTTCGCCAAAGTTTTTCAAAGTGTCAAAGTTTTCGTCAAAGTTTTTCAAAGTGTCTAAGTAATCACTATAGTAAATCAAAGTTTTCAAAGTGTCAAAGTTATCACTATAGTTAACTATAGTAAACTATAGTTAACTTACTATTGTTAACTATAGTATTTTTTGTTAGGGAATTTACGATAAGCTCCTTCCAAAAATTTATTAGACTGTTTCAGCGAATGTTTAGCAAGGTTACCACCAGGATTTTTTACTTATCTGTCCTTATAAATGCTACAATGATCAATCATGCATTGTATTGAATAGCACATTTGCCCCCGTCCAGCAGACGTTTCCTACCTCCATCGCGAAAGAGTTCCGCAAAGTTAAGTAATCGCGATATCAAGTACATGTATTACTTATCATTTATTAGGTGTGTTAACATTTCAGCTTCTTCTCTGCAACCACTTAACCAATTTCAACCAAATTTGGCACAAAGCATCTATGGGTGAAGGGGAACTCGTGGACATCAAGCAGTCAAACTGTTTGCATAATTGTAATTAGCATCGAGTCCTCTACCAAAATTGTGAAATTCATGGCCCTGGGGTCAGGAGTACGAGTGCTAGGGCATGGCTAAATATGTATATAGTGAACATGCATTATTTTTTTGAAAATCTTCTCTGCTCCTGGGTATTAAAGCCGCTTCATCCGAAACAGGCACATATTATCTTTAACAATAACAGTATGTCATTACATAGATAATATATAAAAATTACATTATAAGATTGATTTAATAGTTTATTACAACAATTCTTACGTGTAAAACATATTAGACCAAAAACCTTGTTGACAAACAGCAGTTCCTGACGGGAAGTTAAGATCTGTTCTGAAGTCACCTTTGAAAAAAATACTTTTATCGGATATATCTAATTATGAAAAGAATTCAAACCCGAGTATTTTTTTCAATTAGTAGAATCCTAAGTCATGATAAATCTTTTAAAAATTAAGGAATTAATTAAATATAATTCATAGTAATTTTTATATTAATATGCATATTTACAGAATAAAGGAAAAAAGGGGGTTTAGTAACGCAGGCTAGATATTGCCTGTGTACACTTTGTTGTGGAAAAAATGCTCGGGTTTGTTCTTCACGAGTTATACATGTAAGTGATAAATTTAATTTTTCGAAGATGACCACGCAATGTCAACAAAGGATTATTTATTGTGTGATCTAACAAAAATTATTTTTTTTAACTTTTGAATTTTGATATCTTTAAAACGAAAAAGACTTCGGGGATATAAATTGACAAAAGTTTAAATAATTTATGGACAATTATTTTTCAAGAAGAAAAATGAATATATTTTTTAGCGATTAGAATCGGACCAAGTGGCTTTAAATAAACCAACTAAGTATATAGTTATGATGAGCAAGAGTGCCTATACCCAAACTGTGAATTTTATGGCCCCAGGGTCAGGGGTTCTGGTGTTAGGGTGCGGCTCTTTTGATTATATATAGTGAAAATGCATTATTTCTTTGAAAATCTTCTTCTCTGCCCCTGGGTATTAAATAAACTAACTAAGTGCATACTTATGATGAGCAAGAATGCCTCTACCAAATTGTGAATTTCATGGCCCCAAGGTCAAGGGTTCTGGTGGGGCTCTATTGATAATATAGTGAAAATACATGATTTTTTCGAAAATCTTCTTCTCTGCCCCTGGGTATTTAATAAACTAACTAAGTGCATAGTTAAGATGAAGACAAATAAAAACTTTTATGTGCAAAATCTTATTTAGCAAACGTACAAAATCAATGAAATTATTCCATCGGTTGAAATATTTGGAGTATTTAAGGTAGTTCATCCTCCATTGCCTCGACTTGAAACAATGCATATTCGATATGAATTGAAAGAAGAAGTAAAAGTTCAACTCATGATATGTAAAACTGAGATGTTATATATTCTTTATATGTAACTTCGCACAAAAACTTACCATATATTTATTCATATTCAATTCCTCATGACCTACCCCTGTTATCGAACTAACCATCTTTACGATTCGGGATCTTCAAAATATGATTTGCCTTATGAGGGTCATCGGTCAACAGTCACGAACAAACTAACACCATTGACGTTCACCAGTGGCATATGAACAAATTCCTGCATCTTTCCCAGTATGGTCTAAACTAATCATTGATTCCTTACTTCCTTGATATACAAAAAAACGGTGAAATTATAGGCAAACACTTAAGGAATCTCGCGTAACACGGTCTTTTGTTTCTTCGAACTGCTGTTTTTCGTAATTTTTTTATAATTTGCTTGTTGATTTTCATGGCTTTTAGATGGTTCAGAGATAAGTAATTTTAGATTCGGTGAAGTTTTAAGTTATATTCGGCTTAATAATCTTGATTGCTTTCATTTCAATTGTTTTTCTGAATTGCTCGCATTTTAATTTTGCAAAGATCAAACTTAACTTGTTCTTTTTCATAACATACCACAAAATCGACATTTCATTGTGTTGTCTTTAATTTTGTTCTCAATTGCATCCAGAGAGCCATTTAAAGTGAGATGTGGAAGTAGTTCACAGATATATAGGATAAACGTTCCTTTTGAAAAAATTATCGATTTGTAAACTCTTGACATTTTACTCACAAACTAAATAAATAAATCAAGCATTTTATGTTAAGTTTGTGAGTAAAATGTCAAGAGTTTTTTCAACTCATTTTTTTTTTCACAAAGAATTTTTTATGTTCATAATTCCAATTTGCGTTTACATTTAAACAAAAATAATCTTCACCCTATGCGGGTCTCCCTGCTTTCGTCCTTAACTAAAAGTTGACGAACGCGTAGGAATACATCTTATGAAAAAATAATTTCTAAGTGCTAGATTTAATAACCAAACAATAACAAAAACTATTTGAACTTTGACTTTATAATTTATGCAATAATTCAATAAAATATATGTTGGGTTATTTTTTTTTTATTTATTTTTTTTTTTTTTTTGCGTTCGAACAAAGTTTTATACTAGGAAGTATGACAATGTTTTTTTTCCATACATTTATTCAAATATGAGCCAGGATTTATAATTACCCCTACAACCCAACCTGACTAGGGGGTATGGGGTGTTATAACTTATATCACAGTCACTCACCACTCCAAATCCGGACGAATTAATGTAGATTCCCTGCTTATTTGGAGACTTCGATTGTTAGGTCACCTGAGTAAACTCAGGTGACCTATTGCTATCCGTTTTCGTCCGTCGTCGTCCGTCGTTCGTCGTTCGTCGTCCGTCGTGTGTTAACATTTGAACATTTTCAGCTTCTTCTCTGCAACCACTGAACCAATTTCAACCAAATTTGGCACAAAGCATCTATGGGTAAAGGGGAACACAAATTGTGAATTTCATGATCCCTGCCCCCCTGGGGCCTGAGAGGTGGGGCCAAAACCACTAAAATTAATGCAATCTTTAAAAATCTTCTTCTTTACTCCTGGACATCAAGCAGTCAAACTGTTTGCATGATTGTAATCAGCATTGAGTCCTTTACCAAAATTATGAAATTCATGGCCCTGGGGTCAGTGGTTCTATTGCAAGGGCGGGGCTAAATAAGTATATAGTGAAAATGCATTATTTCTTTGGAAATCTTCTTCTCTACTCCTGGGTATTAAATAAACCAACTAAGTACATAGTTATGATGAGCAAGAGTGCCTCTACCAAAATTGTGAATTTTATGGCCCAAGGGTCAGGGTTTCTGGTGTTAAGGCGGGGCTCTATTGATTATATATAGTGAAAATACATGATTTCTTTGAAAATCTTCTTCTCTGCCCCTGGGTATTAAATATACTAACTAAGTGCATAGGAATGATGAGCATGAGTGCTTCTACCAAAATTGTGAATTTTATGGCCCCAGGGTCAAGGGTTCTGGTGTTAGGGTGGGCACTATTGATTATATAGTGAAAATACATGAATTCTTAGAAAATCTTCTACTCTGCTCCTAGGTATTAAATAAACCAACTAAGTGCATAGTTATGATGAGCAAGAGTGCCTCAACCAAAATTGTGAATTTTATGGCTCAAGGGTTCTGGTGTTAGGGCGGGGCTCTATAGATTATATATAGTAAAAATACATGAATTCTTTGAAAATCTTCTTCTCTGCTCCTAGGTATTAAATAAACTAACTAAGTGCATAGTTATGATGAGCAAGAGTGCTTTTACCAAAATTGTGAATTTTATGGTCCCAGGGTTTCTGGTGTTAGGGCAGGGCTCTATTGATTATATATTGAAAATACATGATTTCTTTGAAAATCTTCTTCTCTGCTCCTAGGAATTAAATAAACTAAGTACATAGTTATGATGAGCAAGAATGCCTCTTTTAAAATTATGAATTTATGGCCCCAGGGTCAGGGGTTCTGGTGTTCGGTGGCGGGGCTCAATTGATTATATAATGAAAATACATTAAATCTTTGAAATTTTTTTTCTTTGTCTCTGGGTATAAAGCAGATGAACTACCTTTATAGTTATGATGAGCAAGGGCCCTAATCTTGCAGAATTGTGAATTTCAATGCCCCAGGGTCTGGGGTGGGGTGGGGGTTCTACTTGTATACTGAAAATGAATTTATTGTTTGAAATCTGCTCTTTTGTATTTATAGAACATTTATTTATTTTTTGATAATAAGGGTGCTTTTTTGAAATTTGTGCAATATGTGGACCTAGGGTCATGGGTTTATGTCACAGTGTTAGGGGCACTACTGGTTAGTTGGAATGCATTTTTGTTCCCCTACCCTGCATATGGGTATTCAGTAACCAAGCTAAGCAACTGCTAAGTGTATTGTTATGATGATCAATGGTGCCTCTTTCAAAATTGTGAATGTCATATAGCATCTGGCTTAAAACATGAATCAAATTCAATAACTGGAAAATTGTTGCATAATGCTCAGGTGACCTATAAGGCCCGTGGGCCTCTTGTTGACTAAATGTTTGAGTGGACGAAATCAGACATGGAGGTAAGCATGTTTTTTTTTCTACGCTTGCAACATTACTAATAACAGCTGATGACATGTTTCTGTTCTGTGCTCCGGCGACGGCAGTACGACTTCAGTGATTCCTCCTTCTTGGGATCAGACAATAACACAGGCTAGTTCGGTAGACCAGCATCGCTCATTTCTGTGATCGAAGTTGAACGGATAGAATGTGCAGTGAATCTAGTGCTCCCAGCGTTCTAGCAAATATCTGGCATGGATGTGGTGAATTCCGAGGGTTAACTGAGGTGACTGTATACCATACTGATTACTAAAAAGGATTTAGTTGATTCTCCACGTAAAGCATCTCGTGCACATTCATTAAAGAGTGACACAGCTACTAGGTCAGTGTTATATAAATAGCAAAGCCATTTTGTGTCTTATTAATTCAAAAACATCCCTTAGGAAGTGTAGATTTAAGTTTGTTTAAATACCACCACCCCCTTCTTCCACGGTACCAACTTTTATATTTTAACTTTTCAAAACTGAACTGATATTTGCTCTTACCTAGCCACGTGCTATGGCCCATGAACCTCTTGTTTTCTTAGAAATTTTGCACCAAAACCATGGAATGCAATAAAGAAGCAATATTACCAATTATATATACATTTATTCATTTATGTTGTATACAAAACTAAACAATACAAAATGGTCCGGTTTTCTTAGAAATTTTGCACCAAAATCATTGAATGCAATAAAGAAACGATATTACCAATTATATATACATTTATTCATTTATGTTGTATACAAAACTAAACAATAAAAAATAGCCATATGATAAAGACAAATACAAACATTTATGCGCAAATCTTTTTTTTCACACAAACAAAATCAATTACATTATTCCATCGGTTGGAGAATTTTCATATGTGAGTGAATTACAAATAGTATTTAAGATAGTTCATCCTCCATTGTCTCGACTTTTAACGATGCATATTCGAAACGAATTTGAAGAAGAATTAAATTTCAACTCGTGATATGTAAACCTGAGATTTTATAAATTCCTTATATATAATTTCCCACAAGAGTTCTTGCCTTATCTGTATTCATATCCTCATGACCTACCTTGTTATCGAAATAAACCCCTCATACGTTTCGGGATCCTCAAATATGATTTGCCGTATGAGGGTCATCGATCACCAGTGACGTATGAACAAATCCCTGCATCTTTCCTTACCTCCTTGATATACAAATATCGGTGAAATAAGGCCAACATTCAAGGAATCTAATTTGCGTAAAATACTCTTTTTCTTCGAACTGCTGTTTTCCGTAATTTTTTTTTCAAAGTTTGCTTTTCGATTTTCATGGCTTTTACATGGTTAAGAGAAAAGTTATTTTAGATTCGGTGACGCTTAGTTAAATTTGGCTTCATTTTCTTGGCTGCTTTCAATTGAATTGTTCTTCTGAAATGCTCTCATATTAATTTTACAACGATCACCCTTAACTTGTCTTTCATATCTTACCACAAATTGGACATTTAATTGTGTTGACATTGCCAGGGGGTGGGTGGGTTCGAACCTCTTTCAGTACCAATTTTTTCCCCCAAATAGCAGAACTTTATCCATTTTTTTTACCTATACTGCAATGTGTCTGTGGAAAGGGGGGGGGGGGGGGAGAGGACTAACCCAACGCTGCAATGTTCGATGCCTATACAAGTCTATGTTTGGAAAAAAAAGGGGGGCACAATGCATTTCAGATTAAAACATTTTTAACATAAAAAAAAATAACCCACATAAGGCACATTTTTTCTTCTATCAATTAAAGTTGTGAGTTTTTAGCTCTACTGGTCAGAGACCAGAAGAGCTTATGCGATAGTAATGCGTTCGGCGTCCCTCCGTCGTCTGTCTGTCTGTCTATGTGTTAACAATCTCCTACAGTTTTGGTCTGATTTCAGTATTACTTAGCACACAAGTAGAATACACTAAGATACATAATTCTGTATATCGGTTTTTGATTTCGATGAACGGTGTTGCCGTGGTTACTAAAAATAGAAATTTCAGTGAAATTCTTTCAAAATGCTACTCCTCCTACAGTTTTGGTCTGATTTCAATATAACTTGGCACACAAGTAGAATACACTAAGATACATAATTCTCTGTATTGGTTTTTGATTTCAATGAACGGTGTTGCCGTGGTTACTAAAAATAGAAATATCTGTAAAATTGTTTCAAAATGCTACTGGCTACAGTTTTGGTCTGATTTCAATATAACTTGGCACACAAGTAGACTACACTAAGATACATAAAGAGACTTTATCAACGATCATTATTCTATTTATTGCTGTTGTAAAGTTTCATATCCCAGCTGCTTAAGTACTTTTCTCTTCCTTTGTTATAAGTTCAAACCAGTAGAGCTTCAGTCTCGACAGAGACTTCTGGTTTAAATATGTGTTATATTGCTGGCATTTTCAATTCTTTTCCTTACGTTTAGTCTGTCGATGATCTTACTAATACATTACGTATTTTCACACAAGACAATGTGAAGATAATGTATATCTATACAAACAACAAAAAAAATTTGTCTACGCAGTCTACAGTTTGACAGAACGTAAAACAAACAGCGACATCACTTTGGTACCGACTTTTTCCGATAGTTCACTTCACTGTAACCACCACGTTGAACCTCCAAGTTTATTGGCTCTAATGAATAATTAAAACAATATATAATAAGTCATGTCTTCATATGACCTCACTATAGAAAATTAATGGGAACAAGCAAATTCAAAGAATTCGCTTTCGGTGTCTTTTTGGGTGATATGTCATTTTTAGCTCTACTGGTCAGAGACCAGAAGAGCTTATGCGATAGTAATGCGTCCGTCTGTCTGTCCGTCTGTAAACAATTTTTCAAAATGCTACTCCTCCTACAGTTTTGGTCTGATTGAAGTATAACTTGGCACACAAGTAGACTACACTAAAATACATAATTCTGTGTATCGGTTTTTGATTTCGATGAACGGTGTTGCCTTGGTTACTAAAAATAGAAATTTCTGTGAAATTATTTCAAAATGCTACTCCTCCTACAGTTTTGGTCTGATTTCAATATAACTTGGCACACAAGTAGACTACACTAAGATACATAATTCTGTATATCGGTTTTTGATTTCGATGAACGGTGTTGCCGTGGTTACTAAAAATAGAAATTTCTGGGAAATTATTTCAAAATGCTACTCCTCCTACAGTTTTGGTCTGATTTCAATATAACTTGGTACACAAGTAGACTACACTAAGATACATAATTCTGTGTATCGGTTTTTGATTTCGATGAATGGTGTTGCCGTGATTACTAAAAATAGAAATTTCTGGGAAATTATTTCAAAATGCTACTCCTCCTACAGTTTTGGTCTGATTTCAATATTACTTGGCACACAAGTAGATTACACTAAGATACATAATTCTGTGTATCGGTTTTTGATTTCGATGAACGGTGTTGCCGTGATTACTAAAAATAGAAATTTCTGGGAAATTATTTCAAAATGCTACTCCTCCTACAGTTTTGGTCTGATTTCAATATAACTTGGCACACAAGTAGACTACACTAAGATACATAATTCTGTGTATCGGTTTTTAGCTCTACTGGTCAGAGACCAGAAGAGCTTATGCGATAGTAATGCGTCCGGCGTCCGTCCGTCTGTCTGTCTGTCCGTCTCTCTGTAAACAATTTTTCAAAACGCTACTCCTCCTACAATTTTAGTCTGATTTCAGTATTACTTGGCACACAAGTAAACTACACTAAGATACATAGAATAGTGCATCGGTTTCTAATTTTGATGAACGGTGTTGCCATGGTTACTAAAAATGGAATTTTCTGTGAAATTCCTTAAAAACGCTACTCTTACAGTTTTGGTCTGATTTCAATATAACTTGGCACACAAGTAGACTACACTAAGATACATGGAATAGTGCATTGGTTTTTTATAACGAAGAACGGTTTTGCCATGGTTACTAAAAAAAGAATATTTTTTGTGAAACTCCTTTAAAACGCTACTCCTTCTACAGTTTTGGTCTGATTTCAAAATAAGTTGGCACACAAGTAGACTACACAAAGATACATAAAATAGTGAAATGGTTTTTGATAAGTACAAACCAGTAGAGCTACAGTCTCGACAGAGACTGGTTGATTTCGTTGAACGGTGTTGCCGTGGTTACTAAAAATAGAAATTTCTGGGAAATTATTTCAAAATGCTACTCCTCCTACAGTTTTGGTCTGATTTCAATATAACTTGGCACACAAGTAGACTACACTAAGATACATAATTCTGTTGATTGGTTTTTGATTTCGATGAACGGTGTTGTCGTGGTTACTAAAAATAGAAATTTCTGTGAAATTATTTCAAAATGCTACTCCAAATACAGTTTTAGTCCTGATCATAATATAATGTGGCATGCAAGTCAGGGATCATTATTCTATTTATTGCTGTTGAAAAGTTTCAGTTCCCAACTGCTTTTAAGTACTTTTCTCTTCCTTTGCTAGAATTACAAACCAGTAGAGCTTCAGTCTCGACAGAGACTTTGTCATTACATTTCTGGTATCCAATAAAAAGTCTTCCTACAAAGAAATACATATATGTGAAATATGAAAGTCCTAGTACCTACCATTCAAAAGTTTTGGCCAAAGTCAAAGTTTGGAATTTTTGTGTAAAATTGGGTCAAACTCCAAGGTCAAAGTCAAAATGTCAGATTTGGCTAACCTAAAAATGCATTAACTGTTAATAACAGTTTAACTGCTTGATCACTGGCTATTGTATCTTTTTTTCAGCTTTTAAAATAGTTAAAAATATACTGACACTCAAAAGAAACGCAACACTCTATTTTAGGGGGAAATAATTATGTACAGTAAAGAATTTTGTATCTTAAAATTACGAATATCTTCAATTTAGTAACCATCAGTAAATTAACGGTTGAACGATTTCCATACCATAACCGGAAGTCAAGTTTTAGTCTGCTTAAAAGAAATCAAAAATTGCATGTCTAACAAAACATTTGGCAATATTATGGAGTTTTAAGGGTTTTTTACTGTTCATCATAAGTAATGCAGCAATATTTTAACCAGAAGTCTCTGTGGAGACTGTAGCTCTACTGGTTTGTACTTATCAAAAACCATTGCACTATTTTATGTATCTTTGTGTAGTCTACTTGTGTGCCAACTTATTTTGAAATCAAACTAAAACTGTAGAAGGAGTAGCGTTTTAAAGGAATTTCACAGAAAATTCTATTTTTAGTAACCGTGGTAACACCGTTCATCGAAATCAAAAACCAATGCAATATTCTATGTATCTTAGTGTAGCCAAGTTATATTGAAATCAGACCAAAACTGTAGAAGGAGTAGCATTTTTAAGGAATTTCACAGAAAATTCTATTTTTAGTAACCATGGCAACACTGTTCATCAAATTGAACTACAATTTTAACCAACTGCATTTGTTGTACACAACTGAAGAATGTAAATAGAATTTATTTCCAAATCCTTCCACTTGTGTTCATACATCTTAAAATTATTTCCTTCAATGCGTTCAATAGTAATATCTCTTGAGGACTTGTTAACAATGGTTTCATATGTCATGTCCAAATCTGGAGTAAGGACAGACCACTCAAGTAGAGCAGAAGATTCAAATTCTTTAAAGCCGCATTAGCTGCCAAATAAACAATCGCAGATACCATTTTTAATTCATATACTTACACAGCATCATTTATAATCGTGTTTCATCACAATACTAGTTTGAATATAAAACTTCAAAGCTCTCTAGATTTTTCTGAACCTCGCTGATTCGTTTAGTTTCGTGCTGGACGTCATAGCTGATTAGTTTTCGATTGATACTCCGAAGATTACCGAAACGCACCACGTGACAAGTGACCTCAGCATCATTCGATCAAACATGGATTCCGAGGTAAGCACATGGAAGTCAACAATCATTTATTTTCTTTGGATATGTCAATTTATTTTCATAACTAATGAAATTTGGTACGACATGAGTGCGAGCTCCTCTCATAATGAAAAAAATAATTAATTCAAGCCAAGAAATTGCATTATATTACTTTGGATGTGATTGGGGTCCCGTAAAGGGTTTTTGAGAAAAAAAAAACATCAAACGTGCAGAGAGATGGGGCCTTGAATGACGATTTATTCATTTATTATCATTAAGCTTTTATTACAAAAAAAAAAAGAAAAAAAAAAAACGTTTTCATCATCGATCAACATTTTGCGGGTGCCTTCACAGCACAACATTTCCACAGAAGTCGGCAGTTTTATCAATAAACAAAGCTCACAGGTAGCCTAACGTTTACATTGGTTTATTGATAAAATTGCCGACTCCTGTGGACATTTCTTATTATTATAAATAGAATAAAATTATCCAATGGTATGCAAGTAAAAAAAACAGTTATATTGAGGATACATATATCGTCTTTATTGGTCCCTAATTTTTTATTTTTTATTTTTTTTAAATATATATATGTTATGAAGGGGAGGATGTGAGACTAACGCTCTTTTTCTTTAGGCTAATTATGTATTTCATGTTTCATTTTTAAGAATACGAGCAGATCAAGGTCTGCATCGCCAGAAAAAGGGGATATCCAAAAAAACAGATATTCAGTTCGAGAAAGAGGGCAGGGACGAAGAGGAAGAACAAGGCGGGGACAAAGGAGAAGGTTGTCAATGCGCAATGGACATGGTAGACAACAGGATCTGACTAATAGAGCTGCCATGGCAGAGATCAGAGAAACAGATGTTTAAGTAACAATCATTACGTATGAATTTTCATTTTTTCAATATTCATGATATTGATCTACATTCGAAAAATATCACCAAATCTGTCTCTTCTAATCTACCTGTAGGAACGGATAAATACTTAGACCCCAGAGCAGCTGCGTGGATTAGTCATGAGAATGTATCAGAGACAGCCCTCATTTGTATTGGATATAATTGATGTTCATACAACAAATGACAATAGCAACAGGCCTGGCAGTTCCTGTGTTAATGTTCCAGTCTGGTGTACATGCACTTTCTGTCGTGAGATGCCAGTAGACACAGAGAAAGTTCGCTGTAATAAGACACCCTCAAACTATCATTTCAGACTAAGAGTAAGTTTTGAATTATCCTGGGTAGAGTGGAGTGTATATTTTTTCGAGTACCTTCAGTTTGAAGAGCCTTAAAATTTAACAAAACCTAATTTGTTGACAAATGGCTTAATGTAATTCCGAGTTATCATTAATAAGAGTTTAGCCTTTCCTTTTCCTAAATGTG
>NW_026921586.1:0-18589 GCF_032062105.1 Saccostrea cuccullata | reverse complement strand
AAGTTCAAAATTTATTTGTAGTGCCACCGCCTATTATGGCAGAGCTACTCAAAATGTGGAAAATGCCCACTAAATGCAAAAATATATGATTTTTTTCCCCTTTTTTCTGTATTTTTTTTTTCCTTTCTCGTTTCTGTGACATGTATACATGTTATTTTCATGATGTTCTTTATGTATTGTAAGATTTAATTTGTATGATCATGAAATATCCGAAAGGGGGAAATAAAGATTGTTTAATGAAAAACGCACGCTTCGTTTAAATCACACTGACAGACGTCGATAATGCGATTATTGGGGAATAAACCGCCTATACTTCGTAGCGTAGTGGTTAACGCGGTAGGTCTTGTGCCAAACCCTGCACCATGGACAGAGTTCGAATCTTACATGAAGCTTTTTCTTTTTGTTTTCACATATCTTAAGGTCAGACGAGACGATCCTAAAATTGTTTTGTATATCTTGTAATTATAAAATATTCAAAATTTTCATAACATTCTGATTTCTAAACCAGTTTCTAGATGTTTTTAAAAAATCCAAACACTTGAACATTTGAAATTGAAAAATTATTTTTTTCCCCAAAGGATTATAAAAAAAAAACTACCTCTGGTATCTTAAAATGCCGGGAAAGGACCCAATTTTTTGTGAAAAAATGTTTCAGTAGCAACACTTCAATGACAAACTCTTGGAAAAATTGATCTATTATTAAAGCTGACATGAATTCTTAAAAACGCAACATTTTCATCTATGTACGACTTGTTTCATACCAACTATAGCCGTACTCCGCCATATTTCTTTCAGAACTTGTCTCATTGTAACGATATATACCCCAATGCGGTCGTTACACTTGAATGATTTTTTGGCTTGAGTATCGACTTGTGCACATCTCCGATGGTAAAGCATATGAGAACACATGAGGTGATCAAGACTTTGAAAACCACAACAAACAACATAATAATCATATTTCTGAATAATTATTGATTTGAATCAAAAGGAAAAAAATGCAATTTGGAAGGAAATTTAGATGCATGAGTACGTATTTTACAATGCCCCAATTTATGCAGAATAAACTTGAAATAAAAAGCAGTAAAATCTGCAAACACTTTTTGAAATTATATCATTTGAATGGAACAAAACAACCTACGTCTTTGATTTGCAGGTCCTAAAATGCAATTGATGCATATGAGAAAACGCCTCAACCTGTAAACGTACCCATACCTGGACAGCTGGAAATAAGGTTACTGTATCGGTTCAAGATGTGCACAAGTCAAGTGATATACACCCTAAATCCCATTTATTGAAATATGCATCACAGAAAAGAAATAAACTCCATAAATGCTCAACATAAACACACTGTCATTACTTAAAATAGCACGTCGATACACTTAGCCCGTGCTGATCACATTTTGGTCAGGGAAAATATCACAAGTGGAAAGAGAAGTTATTTGGTATTTGCGCGGCTAAAAAAGAGGGGGGTTAAATTATTATAACAGCTGTTCATAAGCTGTATGGTCTATCTACATGTAGTTCTAATATACATTCTATACAAAGTATGTATATAGTCTGCAGTTGGTTTGCGTCGCAAAATTCATTTGTCAATATTAACTGATTATTTTAGTCTAATTCAAATCTAAACCAAGTAATTGAGATACGGTAATTATTTACTTCAAATCTTAAAGCAATTAACCAGAATACAAATTTTTATGTGTACATCTATACGTTCTTTAACACACACACACACACACCCCGGAGAAAGGCCATCCCCTGTTCAGATTGACATTTGGGCATTTGTTTTTTTTTAGGCGCGGGGGGGGGGGGGCATGCAAAAATAAGTGACGTGGCCGTTATTTGAATATTCTTGGAAAAACATTTATGTGAATCAATTTTGAGATTTTTTTAAAATGTGTCACTCCGACCACAAAGTATGTGCATTTTGAGGAATGTAACTGTTTTATGTTGTTACAGAGAGTTTTTCGAGATTTCAGTATCCCTGCCTGATAGTCTAGCTATTTTTTTGTATAAAAATAATTTCTTTAGGAGTATTTGAGAGATAATTTTAAGACGGGGAGTGATACTTGACACTGGTTGTATACGGATAATTTTTATTAACTCTTTTGTATATTGAACTCTCTCTCTCTCTCTCTCCCATCCGTTAGGGCAATAATGGTTTAAAAAGATTTAAAACCACTTTCTTACCATTTATTAAGCCTTAGAACTGATCAAGGTTTTTTCTCAGACGGGATGTCGAAATTTCATAAATTGAATAATAATTTTAATTTGGACAAGAAATTAACCTAAACGCCCAATTTGAAAGAGAAACTAGGGGTATTGTGAGCAATGAGCTCACTAAATGATACCCCGCCTCCCATATATATGGTTATAATGGCAAAGTCCATATTTTTGTTGCGCTAAACCCAAAATATGTGTCGAATCAAAAAGCAGGCACGTAGCATCTTATTTTAAAGTGGTGGCCAGTCCGAGAATTTTTTTTAATTACCTTAAAAAGTTGACAAGAAAAAAAAAAAAAAACAAACAAACAAAAAACACACCTTCAATTAACATTTCTTATAGTATAAGTAGGGCAAAAAAGGGGGGCAGACAGCCCCCCCCCCCCCCCCCCCCTCGGATACGAGATTGGTACCCAAAGAGTAAGAGACAGACGCACGGACAGACGGACGGACATAACGATTACTATATACCCTCCCACTTTTAAGGGGGGATAAAATAAACGTGAAATATACATCACATGAATGGGAACTCTCTCAAAAACCTTCTCAAACGTACGTGTGAACCTGGACCTGGACAACAGACAAGAAAATTTTTTAAAAAGCTAATTGTGGTGAATGTGGAATTCTCACGTGGAGTTTGCTCTCTCTTCCTATATGCTTTTTTAAAATCATTAATTATTTATATCTAGAAATTTAATTCACATTAAATTCTATTTTCATTATCATTTGCACCACAGAATCAAACTTTTATCATACCCCTCGCAATAAGTTCGTGAGGTATAATGTTTTTGATCCGTCAGTCTTTTCTTTTCTTTTTTTTTTTTTTTTGGGTTTGCGCAACTTCTATAAACTACTGCACAGAGTTTTTTCGAACTTTGCAGATATTTATAGGAGACAAAGTGTGTGTAGATTTGCACATCACCAGAAAATTGCAATTTTTTTTTTTTCAATTTTTGCACTTTCACATTTAGATTTTGGCCATATCTTGAATATAGAGATGAACAGTTTGTCAGTGCAATTCCTCATAAACCGCTGCACACAATTTCGTCAAACTTTGCAGATATTTGGACACAATATGTATAGATGAGCATATTCTGGGAAAATTTCGATTCCTTTATTTCTTTTGGGAATTTCAGCACTTCGACTTTTGGGGGAGCGTGGGGGATGTGAACTTGCTCACTTTTTTTCTTTCATTGTGCATAAAGTTATAAATATCTTTAAATCAAATAATAAAAATTTAAAGCCTATACACAGTATTTATTTGATAATAATGAATCTGTTTCAGACATTTTTCTTAAATCATTTTTATGAGAGTGTTAATATGCATGTTTTACCCCCCCCCCTCCCTCCTCCTATCCAGGAAAATGTCTTCAAAAGGTGAATGATTCGTAATAATGCATGCTTTATTATAAATTTAATGAAGTTAAACCAAGTCATCATAAATTTTATTTACTACTTTTACAAACAAGTGTAATGTTTATTTTTGAAAAAAAATTTCAGTCAACCACACTGAACTTTCAACCTTTGATATTTTCCCTGACCAAATAAAATATCGGGATGGGCCACGTGTGTAAGCATCTTTTACTATTGAGTTAGCAATGGATTACATGACTTCTGAGATGTATTTTTCAATAAAAGTAAAAAAGGATAATTCTTTCGACATGTGCACATCCCTGTAACGATAGCAGTATTCAGGTAAATGTTTTTTACTGCGTTTAGGGTTTTTTTGACCTGCATGGATTTTCGCTGTACATAAATGTATTCCGTGTTAGTGTACTTTTTATATTGCAGCAAATGCATTCAAAAATAATTTAATTTTGGTATAGTTCTATTTTTTGTTGAATTTTTACTTTTCAAACATGTATTGGTCAGTTTATGGACTTCTAAAAATATCTATGGAATGTTACATGTGACACCAGACTAGAAAATCACCCAAGTGAAACGATTTAAAGGGGTATATATGCAGGTACAGGTGGCCAAAAAACTTCGATTAAATATGGCGGAATCGGAAAATTCGGACAAGGGCGTACAGGAATGTAGTAAGTCGTACAAAGATGAAAACTGATGCCTTTTTAAGAGTTCATGTCAGCTTTAAGGAACGTCTCGTCTGTCCTTAAAATCATGAGTGAAAAATAAATTATTATTAAACTATTAAAACAATGACATACAGAATTAAATGTGTAAAAGATGATATAAACAATATAATTTTGAAAAATATAATTTTTAGAATTGAGAAGTCTTTTCGCAGAGCAGGGGATTGTCCCCGCCTTGTACGCCTCCACTCTTCGCACGTTTTCAAAATGTCATATTTACTGATCTTTTTATATACAATAACTAGGACATTTTTAAAACGTGCTAATTTCAGCGAATTTTTATTTTGATGAGGGTATTCAGACACACCTAGAAAAAACACATAATACACAAAATACACCATCCTGAAACCAAGCGCCTTTGTTCGACATTACCTTTGTTCAATACATCAGATTAAAACAGCAATGTTTATCATCAGAAAGCAATTACGTTATTTCATTTTAAACTAAAGGCTAGAGAAATATGGTGAAAATTTTTTGTTCCTTTAAAATATTGGGCCATTCAACATTTTTTTTAGATGCTTTTTAATGTGTTTGTCTTTTTCATTATTTAATGATATATGCACTTTAAAACGTGACGTTTAGTTCATAGGCATTTTATGACGTTTCAGTATGGTATTGTGTATTATGTGTTTTTCTAGGTGTGTCTGAATACCCTCATCAAATTTAAAAAAAAATATTTGTGAAATTCGTTTAGTTTCTTTAAAAATGTCATATTTTCTGTAGCTTTTTATATATAATAAATATGACATTTAAAAAAACGTGCTGATTTGAGACAATTTTTATTTTTATTCACGAGACACACCTAGAAAAACACATAATACACCATCCTGAAACCAAGCGCCTATAAAGCGTTTAGTTGACGCGGCGACACCCCTTATGTTGAATGTTTTAAATGTCTATAAAATTAATTCAATTAAACATTATTTAATGAAATTTTCAATTTTGACTAGATTTATTTTTATGCATCTTTTGGAACATTATATTTTGAATAATATGACGCCAGATATAAAAAAAAAATATGAACAGTGACATTACTTTTGGATCAACCCTCGTATGACGCCATTTTCGAATCATGTCACCTAATGCAGAGTAGAGTCATTTGACATGTCATATATTTTGTACATATTTTTAATAATAGTGATTCACACAAGTTTCCTCGCTTTTTTTTTTTTTACTAAAGGGGACAATCATTTTATTCTGGGGGTTCTGGCAGATTTTTGAAATTAATAATCTGTCCTCAAAAATAGGTAATCTGTCCACGACTGGGCAGGAAATAAATAATCTGTCCCTGATGAGTGCTATCGTAACCCTTGGGTCGGGGGTATGATAGAACAGTAGTTTACGTTTAGTTCAAATTAAACTCTCTGTATGAACAGGGTATTAAAAAACACAGAAGGCCATACATCTCCATACAATAATATGTCATATCATAGATTGGCAAATAAAAACCTGGTGCCCAGAAAGTAGCACTTTGGACCTTAATTCCAGAAGACAACAAGCATTAGAGTGTATAACAAAACATTATTTTATTTTTGTAAGAAAATTTCATGTCATTGTAATTTTTGAGCCTGTAGTCGAGATGACATGTCATCAAATAACTGTCTTAAGCAGGCAGGGTTGGTGAAAAAGTACATAAACAGCTTTCTCTCCTTGTATAAAAGAGGATCACTCTTCAAAATCTGAAACAAACAAAAATATTCATTAAAAGAAAATTCTAGAGAAATAGAATAAATGTGAAACTTAATACAGTGTATCTTCAAATACGACTTAAATTCTGTAAAAATAAATCAAACTGTAGATATTTGGGATATGTTCAAAGCACTAGAAAAAAACATCAGTGATGCATTGAAAATAACACAGATTATTTACAAAAAATAATGAAGATATTTTTGTCAAACATTATATGCTAATACATATCAAGGAGAGTTATTCAACTTCATTAAAGATTTTTTAGGTAATTTCTTTTTACTAAGCAATTTTAATAAACATGCAACTTTCACATTTACAAAAGTTATTCCCCTTGTGGGGTCAACCAGGCACTGTTAATACCAACCTTATGGGTCAGGTATCTTAGAAATAAAATCTGTATGAATATGTCCATTATGTTTTTCATGTTGCCCCATACTCTGGCAATACAGGTATAGATTGAAATTGTCAGAAAACGTTTGAAGATTAAAAATATTATTAGGTAACTTACAAAGGACAAACTAGGAAAAATGACCGTTATACCGACAATGGGAGATAACTCTTAGGAATGTGAAATTCGTCTATCAATTTTCACTTGAGTAAACCTCAACAAATGTTCAA
This sequence comes from Saccostrea cuccullata, assembly GCF_032062105.1. Lineage (NCBI taxonomy): Eukaryota > Metazoa > Mollusca > Bivalvia > Ostreida > Ostreidae > Saccostrea > Saccostrea cuccullata. The sequence continues at coordinate 11,967 of NW_026921586.1, read as the reverse complement.
ATATTATTTTCAAGATTTTCTGCTTTTCACTGCTGTTATAATCTCATGATTTTTTAATAATGTAATGTTTCCTCCTGGGATATAGGCCTAAGACATAATACTGCATTTTTATAATTTAATCAAGAAATTTTCTTGAAAAAGAAAAGTTTAGAAAAAGATGCCTTTGGGCCTAATAGGTCATCTGAGCATCATGTATCAACTTTCCAACCATTGATTTTGGTTTATATTTAAAACCAGAGGCCATGACATTCACAATTTTGAAAGAGGCAGCATTGCTTATCTTCACTATATACACTAAGCATGCTTACTTTGGTTACTTAATACCCATAGACAGAGTAGGAGAACCAAATAATGCATTTCAACTAATCAGTAATATTCAGCAAAAATCAGTAGTGCCCCACCCCGACCATGGGTCCATCCATTTTAAAATTTTGAAAAAAGGCACCCTTGCTCAAGGCCCCTGGGTCCAGGGAACGATAGAGGAGGGAATGGTCTAATTATACAATAAAACTCGAATAACAAAGTCACTAGGACCTATGAAATTACTTCGCTATATCTATAATTCGTTATATCCATATAAGGAATTCGTTAAATTTATATAGCTAGGAATCATATTTGAACAATACTGAGGAGCACATTTCAAAGCATAAATTCATTTCAGTATACAGTAAAACTTGTTAAGTACAAACACGATATTGTGAATTACAGAAAAGTTACTAGTATCTCCGGTCCCCAGCTATATAAATTGAAGTCCTTATAAAGTCCTTCTATGGATATAACAAATTATGGATATAGCTAAGTAATTTCATAGGTCCCAGTGACTATCACTTTGTTATATTCAAGTTTTATTGTAAAATTAGACCATTCCCTCCTCTATCCGACCCAGGGGCCTTGAAATTCTCAATTCTGGATGTAGAACCTTTACTCATCAAATGTCTCTATTCGAAATTGACCTAGTTTCATATCCAATGTAAACAAGCCGCCATCTTGTCCGAATATATATTGCATCATACTGTATTATGTAGTTTTTTTAATACCCAGGAGCACAGAAAAAGATTTTCTAAGAAAATGCGGATTGCCTTAATTTTCACAATATAATTGATATAGCCCAGTCCTAACACCAAAACCCCTGACCCAGGAGCTATGAAATTCACAATTTTAGAAGAAACACCTTTCCTCGTCATAACTTTTTATTAAGTTTGTTTGTTCAATACCCAGGAGCAGAGAAGAAGATTTTAAAAGAATTCATATATTTTCACTATATAATTTATGCATGTGTATAGCCCCACCCTAACCCCTCATCTTGGGGCAATGAAATTCAAAATTATGGAATAGGCACCCTTCCTGAGACATCATAACTATGTTATATGTAGTTAGTTTGTTTAATACCCAGGAGCAGACATTGGATGAGTGAATGCAGAGTAGCTGAAAATGTTCAAATTTTAACATGATGAAGGACGAAAACAGATAGAATAGATCACTCAAGTTTACTCAGGTACCTAAAAAGGGAACTATTTTTCTATTAATTTTAGGTTATGTAATACTTCCTCTTCAATTGTCATGATTTGGGATTTATAGCAGTGTCTCCTAAAGTAAATACTATCAAAATAATTATATTTTGAGTGTTTTCAAGTCCTATTTGTTGACCTGTTTCTTCTGTTCCAGATTGCGGACAGTGTCCTTGATGGCCGATTCTAATCTTCCCAGCATTCCCTCCAGTTGCGTCATGGTTGACTGGAGTTCAGGAGGGGTCAGGGAGGGCTGACCATGTGTTGTGCTGGACCTTGAGTATATCATTTCCTCACAGGATTGCACATTTTGTTCCCTATTACAAGAAATAAGATATGGTACAAGCAATATACATTTATTGACTGAGTTCGAGGGCAGACAGTTTGGTTCTTGGGTCCGACAAAATGCATTTTGCCCGAGAACTCTTGTCAATAAATGTTTTGTTATACCTTTCATTTTATTGTATTTTTTTTGACATACATGTTTTTGGACTGTATTCCATGATGTAACATAAGGTCTGTCACTGATTAACACCAACGAATGAAAATGAGATTAAGCTCCACCCATTCTATGACGTACATGTATGCGGTCCAACATCTCACTCAGCGGTCTGACATCGATTTTTTTATGCCCGCTCAGCAAGACATTTAAAATGTTAGACTTTTTTTTGTATAGATTTGTATAGGAACAAATTTTTAAAGGTATATAACAATAAAATATTACTTTTTGAGAGATATACTTCATTTGTAAACAAAACAAGATGCTATTCATCTGTGTCACCTCAGACTGAAGTTTTTAAGATGTCAAATTTTGACACCCCCCCCCACCCCCAAAGGTTACTTGCACCTTTGCACAAGGGTGCAATGACTTCACTAAATCTAAATTAATGCAACATGATTGTGAATGTATACTGACATTTTAATTCCACAAAGCTAAAATTTCATGATTTGCTTCATTGAATGGTAGGTATCAATTGTGCTAATTTACATTTTATGCTTCCAGTAATTGAAAATTCTTTCTTTTTTTTTTTTAGTTGAATCAGTTTTTATGTCTACTGAGTCGACTTTTTATCCTGATATAATTTCCCCCATGTGTGACACCAATCTATCCCTTGAGCTATGATTTGAAAAACTTGAATTTGTCAGGATGCCACCACATTTCCTCAAATTCTGTATCATCTACCATCTTCCATATCAGAATTTTGCTGTGAATAAATTCTCTCAGTAAAGTACCCAAAAAATATTTGGAATTAAAACCAAATGATTGTTTTTACATGTATGCCCTATAGACACATGGAATGGGCACATCTGTTTTGAATTAGAGTGCCCAATGTCATGGGCACAACCTTGGAATTTACAATTATATGTTCCTTTAACAATAATTAACACTCTTAATTTTTCCTTTATGCTAATATATTTGAATACATGTACCATCTTTTGATATTTTGCTATTAAAATGCAATTCGCATCTCTCAGTTCTTCATCATTTTTTATGTAATAGCAAAATTCTTTTAGATTACCTGGCTGCAAGACCATAAACTGACAACAGACTTGAGTCAAAGGGATGACTGCACTTATCATTAATCATGGCTTTGCTATTCTTGAAGAGAAGATTTTTAGAAATATACCGTATAACGGGTATTTTTTATGTGCTGCTGATTTTTACTAATTTTTACAAGTTTTAAAAATCCGTAAAATTTAAACGCATAAAAATTTCACAGAAGTAAAACACGCCTCGCCTAAATTTTCAAGATCGTATTATGAAAGTATTTCAGTTATCACTTCACTGCCATTTAGCTAAGTACCTGGAGGGCATAGAATTAGTACTGACAACCCTTGGTATTATAAGGGACTTTTTAATTGATCATCATTCAATTAGGATCAAACAAGTAAAATTAATCTTAATGAACAAATTATACAAACATCGTCAATTACCTGGTTACTCTTACGGGACGCATAATTTCTAATAATGGCTTTATTTAATTATTGCTGACTTAAGTCTTCTTCAAATTATATCCGTTTTTTTCAAGACTTTTACCATTTCTTCTTTTTTTTTTTTTTTTTTTCTTCCAGTAAGAACTTCAACATTGTGATACACTGTAATCCGTGTCCCCTGTAATTCTGTCAACTTCATGATGATTTGAGTTGTCTCTCTTTGATTCCTTAAGGAATGAATTTAATAGCTACCCATTTTATACGGTATAAATGTACTTAAATTTGGTAAATGTTGTTATATTATTTATTTTTAACATGAATTATAAGTGCTATTTCTCATTTTTAATGAATAATATTCGCCGTAACAGTAAAAATTGCATGGCCTGAAAAAAAGCACAAGGATTTAGATTTTTCTGGTCGCATGTTTATTGCCACGACGACGGTTGAAATGGGTATGTAGTAGAACACATGCATTTAAAACATATGGTATTTTTGACAGTCGTGACAATAAAACAGTAAATCTTTGAATAAATCCGATGTTTTTCGTGTTTTACCACCTATGAATTTACATTTTTTTCACTGAAGTGGTCCGTTATCAGCTGGGTAATCGACGCATGATTTCCAGTATTACCTCCATTTTAAATTTGCTTGTATTTGCAATGAAATAGCTCACTTTGACTAAAACATGGAGAACAAAAGATTTTTAATGCACTGAAAAGTCGCAAAGAACAAACACCTATAAACAAAATAAATGTAAAATGCCCTAAATAGGAAATCGGCAGAAATACATGTAGGATAAAATGAAATACTGTGCGCCATCGAATGATATTCATACCGTCTGCGTAAGGAATAAATCACATGCTAAACATTATTTTATATTTTGTTTGCTTTTTGTGTTTTTTTCTTCAGAAAGTCAGCAATGCTTTCCGACAATCAAGCATGACTATTCGCTAGGCCGTTGGACGCTCTCCAACTTATACAGGCAAAGGGTACTGCACGAGAGTCGGCGGGTCCTAATCAACCAATTAAAAAGGTTGTTTTATACAAGAGACCCATGGGCCATATCGCTCACCTGAGCACTGTGGCTAGGAAAAAGTAGAAATTAGTTTATTATTGAAAAGTTTAAATCCAAAAGTATTCCCATGACCAATCATGGCTTTGCGATTCTCGAGAAGATGATTTTAAAAGAATTTTCCAATATATTTATTTGGTCGGCCATTGTGGCCCCGCCCTACCCCCGGGGGTCATGATTTGAACAAACTTGAATCTACACTACCTGAGGATGCTTACAAATAAATATGATCAATTACGGTTTTGCTATTCTTGAGAAGATTTTTAAAGAATTTCTCTATATATTTCTATGTAAAACTTTGGTCGGCCATTGTGGCCCCGCCCTACCCCTGGCAGTCATGATTTGAACAAACTTGAATCTACACTACCTGACGATGCTTCCATATAAATATGATCAATTATGGCTGTGCTATTCTAGAGAAGAAGATTTTTTAAAAAATTTCCTATATATTTCTATGTAAAACTTTGGTCGGCCATTGTGGCCCCGCCCTACCCCCGGGGGTAATGATTTGAACAAACTTGAATCTACACTACCTGACGATGCTTCCATATAAATATGATCAATTATGGCTTTGCTATTCTTGAGAAGATGATTTTTAAAGAATTTTCCTATATATTTCTATGTAAAAATTTGGTCGGCCATTGTGGCCCCGCCCTACCCCCGGGGGTCATGATTTGGACAAATTTGAATCTACACTACCTGAGGATGCTTCCATATAAATATGATCAATTATGGCTGTGCTATTCTAGAGAAGAAGATTTTTTAAAAAATTTCCTATATATTTCTATGTAAAACTTTGGTCGGCCATTGTGGCCCCGCCCTACCCCCGGGGGTAATGATTTGAATAAACTTGAATCTACACTACCTGACGATGCTTCCATATAAATATGATCAATTATGGCTTTGCTATTCTTGAGAAGATGATTTTTAAAGAATTTTCCTATATATTTCAATGTAAAACTTTGGTCGGCCATTGTGGCCCCGCCCTACCCCCTGGGGTCATGATTTGAACAAACCTAAATCTACACTACCTGAGGATGATTTCCCATAATTTCCATCTTTCCTGGCACAGTGGTTCTTGAGAAGAAGATTTTTAAAGCATACCACCAAATTTTCATTAATTCCCAATTATCTCCCCTTGCATGAGAGCGTGGCCCTTGATTTGAATCTCCTTCACCCTAGGATGCTTTGTGGCAAGTTTGGTTGAAATTGGCCCAGCGGTTCTTGGTTCTTGAGAAGGTCGAAAATATGAAAAGTTTACAGTCAGACAGACGGACAGCTAGACAGACAGACAGACAGACTGACGCCGGACAAAATGTGATCAGGAAAACTCACTTGAGCCTTCAGCTCAGGTGAGCTAAAAATGAAATCCGTGATTCAAATTGTTCAATTGTCAAATCCAACAGTGTCATCACTCAAGGCAACGCTATTTCGGCCGAAGTGTAATACTTTCAAGCGAGATTTGTGATAAATCATGAGTGCATGTTTGTCTATTAATCTCCTTTTAACACAACATTACTTACGCAAAATTATATAACTACGAGGGTTATTTAAAAATTATGGGAATTCTGCTATTATTTACTCTTACAAACATCAAAAGTTATGAAATTTCAAAGAAATATATACATGTATTTTAAAGATTTCAATAAATTTTGGGTAAAATTTCTGGATTTTCAAAAATTCACTTAAAAATATCGTTGTTTTGTTATCTCTGATGGAGAGGTTAAGGAGCACAACAAAATATTTGAAACACAAACATGCGAAATTTTTTACTCATTTATTTTCTATAATTCTCAATATTTTTCTACAATTTTCTCAAATGTATCTTTAAATTGATCTGCAGTATGATATTATTATGTATTTAAATTTCTTATGTAATATTTGAAGTACTAACAAAAATATGGTGATTTATCTCTGATGCTATTCCTGTGAAAACAGCTGCTGAAATGACGTCTCCAGAATCGACAGAGCACCACAATTTTGTCAAATTATGTGTAACTCGAGAAATTGCTAACATAGAACCAAAATATGCATGATAAAACATGGAGTTGACCAGGGTATTCCCGATGTTTGTCTACAAATAGCAAATTGGAATATTAGATGGTTAGACCTCTGTAAAAGGCTACACAGGAGGGGAAGGGAAGAAGACGATCGAAGAAAACTTAATCTGGACTGTTACGAATGTGATTGAGAGTGACCAAGGTCACACTGTACCTCATAAATACCCTCAATTTTAGGGTTTAAAACAAAAAGTGTATGCTATACTTGTTTTATAGATTTTAAGCTTGACAAGAAATGGTATATGAATGCTTATGTTGAGTTGATAAAGTAATAAAACTAAACAGGATCTAACTCTGAGGGAAAATGTTGAGAAATGAAAGCTCTTATTTTTTATAATGCCTAAGACGTCCATGATTTTACTACACCGTGACTTAATGATATGTCTCTTGATAGTCACCCAAAATTGATATATTAAATTTACAAAATTTTATGTGTGACATTTTGCCTAATTTTATCGGCAAACATTTTTCTGTGCAACAAGTCTGTGTAATTTTTTAATGACCTTCGTACTGTCAAAAGAACAATAGTCAAACATGCGCCGACTATATAAAGTCAGTATAAAAGTGGGTGCCCTCATTATTGTACGGAGGTTGAAGAAATTGCGAGGACCCCTGCTTTAGAAAACAGAATCGTACTTCATAAATACATACTTTTACTTTTATTGTAACTAGAAAACTGACCAGTCAGCAAGGGCCCCGCTGAAGGGTAGAAATACTAGTATAAGGGCGCAGTTCATTGAATGAGAGTTATACTTCATTACATTTTTTTTTTTTTTTTAAATATATGACGATTATATGTAACAACTGTATTTTTAAAAGAACTTTATTCGGTAATAACCAATAGTTGCCCCCCAAATCAAACTTTGATGGAAATTATTATTATTATTATTATAAAATTTGTATAGCGCTAAATATAATTAAAATTACTCTAAAGCGCTTAAACATTAAAAATAAAGATAAAAATTTACAATAATTAGAACATGATTAAGAATCTAACAATAGACGTATAGTTATAAAAGTAATGAAAACAATTATAAAAATTATTTAAAAATTAGCCCCTAAAATCATGAAAGTAGGCACAATTATGTACATTATGAAATGAAGATAAATAGACACAAATCATGAAATAGTATTACAAAATAAAGAAAGTCAATAAAATGTGCTTAGACAGGAACATAAAAATTAAAATAATATTTATAAGTCAATGATAAAAAGCCATTTTAAAGAGATGAGTCTTTAGACACTTTTTAAAACTGTTAAGATTTTGTTCATGTCTCATAATTGATGGGAGACTGTTCCAGAGTGCAGCGGTGCTAACATCAAAACGACGATTTCCATATGACTTGGTTCGAGCACGAGGTTGAACTAAACACCTGGAATTCTCTGAACGCAATGATCTCGCAGGGACATACAAATTAACGAGGTCCTTTATATATGACGGTGACATCCCTTATAGTGCTTTAAATACTGTTATTAATATTTTATACTGGATACGAAATTCCACTGGCAACCAATGCAAAGAAATCAGAACTGGGGTGATGTGATCTTGTTTCTTGCTCCTAGTTATTATTCTCGCCGCAGTATTTTGAATTCTTTGTAGTCTTAATAGGGAGCCCGAGCTCAACCCGTATAGCAATGCGTTGCCATAATCCAATCTAGAGGTGACGAGTGAGCACACTAAGGTTTTGCAGGCGCTTTCCGTAATATATTTACGTATCCGACCGATATTACGCAGCTGATAGAAACACTGTTTAGAAATAGAACTTATCTGGTCGTCCATACTTAATGACCAATCAAAACAAACACCTAAATTTCTAACACAGGACGATACATTTATAATTTGACCATCAAAATTCAAATTGTAATTTGCGAAATCACGGGATCTGTTTTTTGGCGTAAAGACAATAAGTTCCGTTTTGTCTTGATTTAATTTAAAGCAAGTTAGTTTTCATCCATGCACTGATGTCTGACATGCATTTTTCTAATTAATTAATTTCTAATTTTTTTAATTAAATATATTTAATTAAGTTCTTAAACAGGGGAGTATATGCTGACTTCAAAGCACTAATTATTTTCATAAGTAATGACGCCATATCTACGTAATGACGTCACAAACATGACGTAATTTCAGTTTTTTATGAATTTTACAGAAAAATGAACATATTTCGTCGATATTTAGAGTAAAAGCCACCGAGCGCATGACTGTGTGTTCAGGAACAATATTTTGATATAATGTGTAGAATGATAATATCAATGAAATATGTCAATATTGTTCCTGAACAAACCTGCGCTCTATAAATTCTAAAGCTAAAATTGTTGAAATTTTGTCCATTTTGTCCTCTTTCTGAAAATGGATATAAAATCGGACTAGTTTGTGACGTCATAAAAACAAAAATTGTGAATACACTGCTTTGACACTATAATATTTTCTGTTAATTTATATTTCTCATACAATTTATTGAATTCAGCACATTTCAGGAATTTTTCAAAATTTGACTTTTGTGGGGGCAAATATATGCAATATACCGTATATAGTTCTTTCAAGATAATTCCTGAATGTCCAAAAACCTGTAAATAGTAACCTTGTATTTACATAAAACAGGGAAAACCTCATGTCTTGTAAAAAAACTAAATTAAATGTATATTTTAAAAGATATAAGCAGGTGTTTTATAAAATGCAAGCCTTCAGTGAATGCAAATATCACCCAGGGTACCTCAACATCAGTTGCAGACAGAAGTGTTCATTAATCTTCATGTGACAGATAAAGATAAGCCTCTAAATTTTCTGCAACAGGATAGATAATTAATTCCAAGGGATTAATTGTACTGCTCTTTCATCCTTTTCTTCTAAATTTACCATATTATAAGAACTTTTTTCAGCACTGACAGAATGGGGTTATTGTCTGATTACCTGTTAAAATTAACAGCATTAAGGCAGCAAAAAATAAAATAAAACAAGTAAATAATTTAAAAAAAAAATAAAATAGTAATAATAAAAAAGGATATCTTAATATATATCTTGATTTTAGAATTCAATAAAATTATCATAAATCATTGTGTACAGTATTTTAACCAAAATAAAGTATGAACATTATTTTAAATCCATATTACAGAGAAATTGACCTTAACTTCAAAACAAAGTTCATTTGCAGACAGAGACGGTACAGTAATTGATCTCAATGTGACAGATAAAGATAATGCTTAGAATCTTCTTCATGCACTGTCATGTGGAAGGTTAATTAATCCCAAAGGACAAATTGCAAAGCCTTCCCAGTTTCATCGTCTCAAGCCACGGTCCGGAGTCCGCATATAGCTCTCTCCTACCCGTGGCTGCTTGATCACAAAAAGTGTCGTAATCTTGAATATTTACGCCTCTCTATTGTGACATCATCTTCAGCCAGTGGCATCGCATTGTTTCCATCGCAAATGAAATCAACAACTGACGTCAACAGTATACAAGAAATATTTCCTTTACTGCGATTGGATATTGAAAGGTCGCGATAAAGTTCATCTTCCGACTATGCTTTACTCGCATTGGTCAAAATTTTAATGAGCTACGAAGAATTCTCTTCTCGTTCAACCATGGCCAGAGTGGGAGAGGATCGTACATTTTGGCTGTGGTTTGCGACAATGTCCCAGTTTACAATGGTAACATTCTCAGCAGTTCCCTCTCTTTCACCATCCATTCTTATGCATTGTTAAGGAATCTACCCCACCACCCCAGCTCCAAACCAGAAGACATAGAGAACCAAACTTAGCATCAAAATGTGTATTTCTGCCTACTGAACTACCATACCAAATTTAAACTTGATTGGGCAACCATAAAAAAAGTTATTAGAAAAAAACAGAAAATTTGTGGACGGAAGAATGACAGATGGACAGACAGAGTGATTACTATAGGGCACCCGCAAATCCTTGCGGGGCCCTAATTATGCAAAGTTGATTATTACTGCAATGTTTGTTTCGAAAATTTATTTTAATGCAAATTTCGCATTTGTAAGTGTAGTTATCCGTTCAAATCAATATAATTTTTTTAATAATCATAAGAAAACAAAATTTTCCTCATATGTTTAAATTAAAATATTATATAAACCTGCAAATAAAAGCACACAAAAGAAATAAAACTCAAAAAATTCAAAATCAAAACTTTGAGTTAAATTTGTTCTCCTTTTATGGTATGGGGGGCCTGAGCCAAAGACTCAAGTGAGCTTTTCTAATCAATATAATATTTGTCTGTTGTCATTGTGAATTTTCTCCTCCAGAACCAATTTGTCAATTTCAACCAAACTTGATACAGAGTATCACTTGTTTTTCAAAGGGATGAAATTGATTCAAAAAAACCACTGAAGGATCACTTGTTTTTCAAAGGAGATTTGATTAAAGACTGAAAAAGTAAAACTTGGTAATGGTGTCAGTTTTTTAAACATCTTTTCAAAAACCACTTGTGTTCCAGAAATATGTCAATAGAACACACATTTATAAATTCTAAAGCAAATTGAAATTTTGCTTTTGTCCTCTTTCTGAAAAAGGATATAAAATCGGACATACGTCATAAAACAGAAATTGTGAATACACTGTAACTATATATTTTCTGTTAACTTATATTTCTCGTACAATTTATTGAATTCAGCACATTTCAGGAAGTTTTCAAAATTTGACTTTTGTGGGGGCAAATATGCAATATGCATATAGTTCTTTATGCAAGAGCTTCCATACCGGTAATATATTGGGCATGAGACCCATGGAAAGGGCGACTGCTACTAGGATCCATCAAACTTTTACATGAATATATGAAATATTTAAAAATCTAAGAGAAGTCATGATTTGTCAAATTTCCCCCAATATACACCAAAAAGAGATTTAAGTTGGGCTGGTAGGACATGATTGGTGAAGTACAAAGGTGTCCAATGAATAGTGAGTCATACATAACAAAACTTTCATCAAAAATGTTCAGGTAAAGAAAGGAAATCAATTCTTAACCTTAATTAACAAATATAGATCCATCTAAAATCTTATAAATGAAACCTCTAAACTTACAAAACCTCTAGTAGCTCCTCCTTGCTGTCTCTCACAGTCTCTGCATGGCTACAACTCACTGAATAACAATGTTTCAGCTTTTCTGCCCCATTTTCTAAACTTGCATATGTAAGAAATATGTGCTCTGTATTTTCCACTTCTGAAATATTCACAAAATGCAAAATATAAATAAAATTTACATCTGGTATTCATAAGGATTTATACTGGAATATGAACATTCCTGTTGAAGTTCAGTTTATTCATACATATACCAGTACTGTAATTTCATCATAATTTGTGGAAAACCAATTTTGATGGATTTCGTTGTTGAATCAATCCAAGAAATCAAATGTCATCGAAGTTTGGTGCCTCCATT